>NC_068995.1:49651698-49654080 GCF_001194135.2 Octopus bimaculoides | reverse complement strand
ATACATATATAAATATATATACATATACTTATATATACATACACACACATATTCAAAGAGAGAGAGAGAGAGAGTGAGAGAGAGAGAGAGAGAGAGAAAGAGAGAGAGAGAGAGAGAGAAGGTGAGAGAGAGATTATTTATTCGTTAGAATCTAGGCGTATCAACAAGTAGGACGCCATAGCGCTAAGTTCACAGCAAGGTAAAACAACCGTTAGGTACCACTTGTTGGTAGTATACCGCAGGTATATATATATACATATATATATATACATACAAAGAGAGAGAGAGAGAGAGACAGACGGAGACAGCGACAGAAACCCTTGATACACACGCGCTTACAAGACGTTGCATACCTTACCCTTCTACCCAGGACCGTGTTAAGAACCACAAAGGCCCAAAGTACTTATAGGATTTTGGTGCCTCCATATATGTGTGAGTGTGTGTGTGTGTGTAATTCAAAATATAAGCGATAGTTAACCATGAAATATATATATTATTTTTCAAAATGAGACAAAGCCAACAGTAAGACGGAAGATAATGTTTCGTTTTTTACGCTTCTCATTTATTTATACTTGAAAAGTTTTCTCCTACTTTTTTTTTTATCTTACATTGAAAAATCTTTGATTAGATCCTCAAAATTAATCTTACGCAACAAACCTGCTTTATACTTAGTAGCGCTAAGGCATCCCGAATATTATTTTAGCAAGTATAAGTGATTTCTTTTGTACCGTAAACCATTTACCATTTCTGTGATGCCCCTTTCCGTTGATGCTCTAAGCATGTGCTTATTTTGCTTAATGATTAATCCAACGCTGGTTCTACTAAATATCACTCAAAAGCTATTGGCCAACCCAAAGCTGTAGGAGAAGATACACATCCGATAGGTTGCGCAGCGCTGTGAGGCAAACCCGAAAGCATGCGGTTGCTCAAGGAGAAACCACTTCTAGCAGCCTTCGGTAAGCAATCTCGACACAATTTTTTTCATTTGCAGTTCAAGTCGGAGCCTTACTGGTAAACCATACTGAACACTCATAGTATACACCTATTACATTACGTTAGTTGAAAACTCCTTGTATATTATCATCTATCTATCTATCTATCTATCTATCTATCTATCTATCTATCTATCTATCTATCTATCTGTCTGTTTGTATGTCTCGTATTGCGTAATTCAACTTCGTTGATCGATATAGATCGATAAAATATCTATATGCTCGAAATAAGTATTGGCTCCGATAGGATTAACTAAAATACTTGAAAGCGGTATTCTACCATGATCGCTGTCCAGTGACGCATACACACACACACACACACACACACACACACACACACACACACACACACACACACACACACACACACACACACACACACACACAAATAGTTTACAAAGATATATATAGCACACATCATACATATATGTGTGTGTGTGTGTACGTGTATATGTATATATATATATGTGTATATCTATCTATCTATCTATCTATCTATCTATCTATCTATCTATCTATCTATCTATCTATCTATCTATATATATATATAAGCACACATGTAAATATGTACGTGTGTATGTATATCAGTCTACAACGATAATCTTATGTGCTTTTTTGCCCTGTATATATATGTACGAAGTTCTCAAATCATTGGCGGGCGTTCAATATCAGATTGTAGAGAGCCAAAAAACAAAAAAATGTCGCTGAGCAATTTGTGCGGCGCGCCAACGATTGCATCAGATCGCCGACTTAAAGCCATAGTTCTGGTATAAAGGCAGGAATTTCGATGGACTGGGGTAAATCGATGAAATCGACCCCAGTACTTGACTGGTACTTTTATGTCATCGACCCCGAAAGGATGAAAGGCGAGCTTGAAAGAATGCTGTTAAGGATTTTCTCTGACGCGCTAACGATTCTACCACGTCGCCGCTCCCTTAAGGCCATAGAGCAGGGATCGCCAAACTGGTGGTAACGACGATGATGTTGAGGGTGGTAATGATGGTGCTGCTTCTAATGGTGTTGCTGATGGTAATGATGGTGGTAGTGATGATGACGACGATGTTGATGATGTGGTGGCGATGGTGGAAGTGATGGTGTTGAAGTGATGATGATGATGATGATGATGATGATGATGATGATGATGATGATGATAATGGTGATGATGTGGGTGATGGTGATGATGATGATGATGGTGATGCCGATGATGATGATGATGAAGAAGATGATGAGGAGGAGAATGACGACGACGACGACAGCGAGAGGTATTAGCGCGTTGAGGTGTTGTCGCCCAGATGGTGATAGCGATTGGGAAAAGGAGGAAGAGAGACAAAGAAAAGGAGAGAGAGAGAGAGAGAGAGAGAGAGAGAGAGAGAGAGAGAGAGAGAGAGAG
>NC_068995.1:49648414-49649332 GCF_001194135.2 Octopus bimaculoides | reverse complement strand
ATTTAATTTTACTTAATTTTATTTTTATTCTTTATTTTCAGGAAACGCATCTCCTGTGATTAACGAAATCTGTCAAACGTTAGTTGCTGTCATTTTTGTTGAACTGAGACCAATATTTTCTCGTTAATTAACGACTGCGTTGAGATGTCCAATTAATATTTTTTTTTTTACCATTCCACCCAATTCCTTTCTATTTTCTTCTTCTTCTTCTTCTTCTTCTTCTTCTTCTTCTTCTTCTTCTTCTTCTTCTTCTTCTTCTTCTTCTTCTTCTCTGTCCATATTTCATTTCATTTTTCATTTTATTATTTTCTTGACCAAATTAACAGAACCATCGTTCCACTGTCTATTCTGCAATTGTAACTTGATTACTTTGCATTTTCTAAACTATTTCTTTACTTTTCTTTAAAACGAAGTCATTTTCTCTATGTTTTGTCTTCCATGAGACGAATTTTTATCGAAGCAAGAAATTAACAAACTTGTTATCCTCCTCCTCCTCACCACCACCACCACCACAACCATACCATCATCATCATCATATTATTATTATTATAATTATTACTATTGTTGTTACTGTTGTTGTTTTTGATGTTGTTTTGGCGATGGTGGTGGTGATAGTGTTACTTGTTGTCTTCGCAAATCTCCAGTGTCCACCATTAACTCTGACCAATTCCACTAGAATTACTAAAACCATTCTTTTCTCTTTCTTTCTTTCTTTTTTTTTATTATTTCGCTTTTGATATTTTTATTGTTGCTTTTTATTGTCTTTACTTTGTCATATTTTCTTCATTTCTTTTTTTTTTTGTCATTAATAAGTTGTTTCTTATTTTCGTTTAGTTTTACTCTGCCGTTTCTTTCTTCCTACTTTAAACGTCTCTCTAATTCTCTCTCTCTCTCTCTCTCTCTCTCTCTCCCTCTCTA
>NC_068995.1:49646357-49648304 GCF_001194135.2 Octopus bimaculoides | reverse complement strand
TCTCTCTCTCTCTCTCTCTCTCTCTCTATATATATATATATATATATATATATAAATGGGCGCAGGCGTGGCTGTGTGGTAAGAAGCTTGCTTCCCAAACAACATGGTTCCGATTTTAGTCCCACTACATGGTACCTTGTGCAAGTGTCTTCTGGTATAGCCTCGGGCCTACCAAAGACTTGTGAATCGATTTGTTAGATGGAAACTGAAAAAAGCACGTCGTATATAAATATATATATATATATATATATATATATATATACGAAACGCGGAGTAGATGAAACAAGGACAACTGATGAAGGGGTCTACTCTTTATGTTGCATGTCTCGTTTCTCTGTTTGTTTGTTTTTTTTTGTTGTTGTTCGAAATAAAGTTCGTTTTCTATATTTCCGTTTTTATGTTTTCTTTTCTCATTGTGTTTAACGTTATTATATGACCGAACGCCACGCATCCTTTTCCAAGTAAGTTTTATATATACATATAGAAATATATATATATATATATATATATATATACATAATTGCGTGTGTGTATTTATGTATATCTATGTGTATGTATCTTTGTGTCTGTATTTATCCCTCATCAGCACTTGACAACCGGTGTTAGTGTGTTTACTTCCTCATCATGACTTAGCGTTTCGGCGAAAATAACCCGATAGAATAAGTACCAGCCTTGCAAAAATGTCCTAGTCTCGATTCATTCGACTAAAGATTCTTCAAGGCGGTGCCCCAGCGTGGCCGCAGTCTAATTACGGAAACAAACAAAAGACGCACACATATATGTATGCACTTCTTACTTTCTCTTTTACTCTTTTCTAATTTCTGTCTATTGTGTTCGCGTTCTATCCCTGGTTCCCCCGCAACTATTCTGTCTCATTCTCCTGTTTCTCTTCTAAATATTAGTCTTTTTTAATCTAACCTTCTCTTTCTCGTACTCCCCTCAACCCCCTCTCTCTTCCTCCCCTCAACTCCCTCTCTCTTCCTCCCCTCAACCACCCTCTCTTTTCCTCCCCCCTCTCTCTGCTAGAAGCACATTATAGTTTAACCATCTTCCGCTTCCATTTCTCTCTGCTTCCCAATCATCTGTTTCCCTCTCAATATTTTTTGTTAGCGGTGAATTAGCAGAATCGTTAGAGCGTCGGACAGAATGCTTTTCGGTATTTTTCCCCGACTATCTACACTTTAAGTTCAAATCCCGCCGCGGTCAACTTTACTTCTCATCTTTTAAGATTCAATAAAAAAGAAGTAAAAATCCGAATGGAAGAGCTCTGGCCTTTTGCGACAAAATCTCTTCCTGAACTCCCTCAAAAAGCTCCACAATGAACTCTTCTTTGACTATCTGGCCAGAGGGAAACCGGTGGATATAGACAATGCCCTTGCTATAGAAAAATATCTACTACTACTACTACTACTACTACTATTTCAACAACATAGCACTGCGCAGTGTGTTGTTATGTTGTTGTTGTTCTTTTTCCTCAACAGCATCACCATCACCACCACCACCAACTCCACTCCGCCTCCACTATCATCAGCGTCACCAACGCCGTCCTCATACCATCCTCCCCGCCACCACTGTACAATTATCACGAACATCACCACCAACAATGACCTCATCCACCATCACCACCATCACCACCATCACCACCGTTGCCACCAGTACCGCCACTGTCGCCACCATCACCACCACAATCACCATCTTCATCACTACCACCACCACAACAACAGCCGCCACCACCATCACCATCACCACCACCTCCACCATTACCACCACAATCACCATCACCATCTCCACCACCACCACCACCACTACCACCACCATCACCACAACAGCAACCACCACCACCATGACCATCAACACCACCTCCACCATCACCATAACTTTCACCATACCATCACCACGACGACCACCACCACCAGCACCACCACCACCACCACCACCACCTCCACC
>NC_068995.1:49645073-49645940 GCF_001194135.2 Octopus bimaculoides | reverse complement strand
CTCCCTCCCTCCCTCGCTCCTTCACTCCCTCTCTCCTCTCTCTCTTTCTCCTCTCTCTTTCTAATTTCCTCTAATTTCTAATTCAATTAGCGTTGTATTTAACGCGTAGCCATGGTGATACGCTGTTTGCAAGTGGAGACAGGTTTAGGAAACCGGGTTCGATCTAGGAACAACAACATTTCATAATAACAATAACAATGGTAATGATGATGATGATGCTGCTGTTAATCATGGAGAGCATGTCGCGTTTGCCTCCTGCATGTTTACGCATGTGTATATAAGAAGTAATAATAATAATGATTATCAACACAAGTCAAATGTAATACAATTGCATGACAATATGCATGACAGCACGAATACAAATAGCTACAAATTGGTCTCTCTCTCTCTCTCTCTCTCTCTCTCTCACTCTCTCTCGCTCTCCTTCTGTCTTTCCCTTTCTCTCACTCTATCTCTCTGTCTGTCTATCTGTCTCTCTCTCTGTCTGTCTCTTTCTTACCCACGTCTGTGTATGTACGTATTTATGTATGTATGTACGTATGCATGTATGTATATACGTATGTATGTATGTATGTATGTATGTATGTATGTATGTATGTGTCTGTCTATCTATCTGTTTATCTATTTCTCTCTCTACATATATATATATATATATATATATATATATATATATTTGTCTGTCTATCTGTCTATCTGGTTCTATATACAGACATATCAACATATTCATATACAAATGTAAGCATGCGGGCATGTGTTTACTTTTACACACACACACACACACACACACACACACACACACATATAAACGAGGAAAAGGATCCCATCACCTTTAAACGGAGTCTGGACAGATTTCTTCAAGGAATACCA
>NC_068995.1:49643063-49644573 GCF_001194135.2 Octopus bimaculoides | reverse complement strand
ATATATATATATATATATATATATATATACGACTGGCTACTTGGAGCTATAGTAGAAAACACAGTTGCCCAATGTGCCATGCAATGAGATTGAACCTGGAAAAGTGCCATAGGCACTACCCTTCCTCTTCCGGCCAAGTCATGGTCTCTATCTTCATCCTGCCAATTAAATCATCAAAAATATATAGAATTACAGGCAAAGTAAGCCATCGTCCCTAGCTTATTTTAGCTTCCATTCTACCTAATGAACCATCAACTTCCTTATCTTATTTTGTCATGTATTCAACCTACAGTGCCGCCTGTCGTCCTCAACGTTCCGTGTCCTCATCTCACTGTGCCACCCAATGCCGTTTTAGACATGAACACATTGGACAGTGGTCCGGAGGCCTCATAGGTACAGGGGCACGATTCTGATCTACGTATGTTATGGCTTGCTGTCAATAGATGAATACCAAAGGCTCCAATGAGTTGATTTTCCCGGTGGTCTCACGTTTCTAGGGGCTCAACACTGATCTATGTATGTTTGTGGCTTGCTGTCAATAAATAAATACTAACAGAGCCCAGTGTAGTCATTTTCTGAGGAAAACGGGGATATAATGCTGCTAAAAAGGTCCGGATGCCACCCATCATCTTTAACTTATTTTAGCCTGTATTCAACCAGTTATGCCATCGATTATACTCGCTTAACTCACTCTACAAAATACTATCGTTTTTGCCATCCTTAATAGGAAAATACCCATTGAAATTCCAGACCAAATCAAGCCAAACTAAAACAAAATTCAACCTGGCTAGACCAGACGAGACGGAACGTTTGACATGAACGTTTTGCTGATTCACTGGGTCAGCCTAGCTATTAGGCTGCTTATCTCCAGGTCATTACATTAGGTCATGCTTCAACAAGAACAAAAAAAGAAAAAATAGAAAAAAACCCAACTACAATAGCCCCTACAACAAAAACAACAACAACGACAACAACAACAACACCGGCAATGACAAAAACGATAAACCAACCAACAAACATTGATAAGAATACCCACAACGATCATAACTTTTCACTCCATTCATACTCCGAGCCACAAACCGATAGACTGACAGACTGGCCGCGATCAATAACTGGAAACGAGAACAATCAGTCAAGCTTAATTGTATAGTACTTACGTTGATGGTAGTCAATTAATGCTAACTTGACTGTGCTTACACGCAGACTCAGGCAAACACAGGCGGAAACACAATGTCAGACACACACATGTACATCTTATCTGATGCATACACAGACGCAGTCATGATACAAACACACACTTATCTGCTGTTGTATACGCGCATATCTATTGACAGGTAGGCGTGCAAATCGAAATACAATCAGATATATATACACACACACACACACACACACACACACACACACACACACACACACACGCGCACATATATATATCTATATATATATATTTTATATACATACATATATATATATAATAAATAGTAAATAATATATATACATGTATACATAT
>NC_068995.1:49641034-49642587 GCF_001194135.2 Octopus bimaculoides | reverse complement strand
CTTGCTTTAGTAATTTGACTGCGGTCATGCTGGAGCACCGCCTTATGTCGAACAAATCGACCCCAGGACTTATTCTATGTAAGCCTGGTACTTATTCTATGGCTTTCTTTGGCCGAGCCGCTAAGTTACGGGGACGTGAACAGACCAACATCGGTTGTCAAGCGATGGTGGGGGACAAACACAGACACACAAACAAACACACACACACACACACACACACACACACAAACATATATATATACGATGGGCTTCTTTCAGTTTCCGTCTACCAAATCCACTCACGAAGCTTTCGTCGGCCCGGAACCATGTGGTTGTGGTTGGTAAGCAATCTACATGCCACACAGCCATTCCTCACAGTATTCTATGATACATCTTCTGAATTAACACTTTTGGTGGCACCAGCAATACAGTCACAAGATCCACTGATTTCGTGACCAGCTGCATGATAAACCAATCAAACTGTACCTCAACTAATGGTAATTTCATCCAGAATCTCTCTATAAAAGGAGCAATTCTTCAAACTCCAGTCACAGTCGAGATAAAAACAATATTGCCCCAAAAGCATGAAAGTGTGGAACTGGATAAGTTGATGTAAATAAAGCCCTTCAAAGACTTCAAGTGCATATTCAACTTCTTTCCTTTACGCTTCTGTTTTCTTTGAACACACAGACACACACACACACACACACACACACACACACACACACACACACACACACACACACACACACACACACACACACGCACACGCACACACACATACATACTCACATGTTCACGTGTAATTATACATCGGCGTTGCTTTTTCCTACCATTGCAGAACGTTATCACCCCTTTCTAGTAACACTCAGTTTAAGGCCACAAATATTTCCGTTATCTCTCTCACTCTCTCTCTCTCTCACTCTGTCTGTCTACCCCCTCTCTCTTCCTCTCTTCATTTACTATTCGCATCATTAATCTCGCTGCAGCCAACATAAATGACCACACTTTGAGTTACTTCCCTTAGTGTGACAAATTTTGTTCTACGCCATTAATATTATGATTTGAAAAACTATATCGGTTACAATTATGCATTATTGCATTTATATCTTGCTTTAAATACAGCACTACAAAAAGGAACAAAGCATACATGTACACATACATAAGACATATATATATATGTGTGTGTGTGTGTATAGATATATAGATATATACATATACGTAGTCTTATGTATATATTCATTTATATGTGCGTATGTGAATATGTATGTATATGTGTATGATCATATACATGCGCACGAACTCTTACGCGAATACATACATAGACGCTTCCATACAAACATACATTAAACATACATGCATACATATACACAGACATGCATGCACACATTCATATATATATATATATATATATATATATATATATATGCATAAACAAGCTTACATTTATTCATGCGTGTGTAGACAAAGGCAAAGAAACCAGTTTCCATAATCACTTCAGTATATACAAAATTTATGATGCACAAATGCACTTCCTTTTCTATTCAGGGGGAGGGGCACCGTAACGCACACAC
>NC_068995.1:49639690-49640804 GCF_001194135.2 Octopus bimaculoides | reverse complement strand
ATATATATATATATATATATATATATATATATATACGCGTACACATATATATATACATATATACATGCATATACACACACATACACATACACACACACATATATATATATTCATATGTACATATACACACATATCTACATATATATATATATATATGTAGATATGGATACATGCATGTGTGTCAGTCTCTATCTCTCTCCCTCCCTCTCTCACCCTCCCTCTCTCACCCTCTTTCTATACATACATACATACATATATGCATACATACATGCATACATACATACATATACCAATGCACTTTATCAATACAAATTCTTGGTGGCTACAATTACTTGTATATCTTAATTCTGACACATGTACAGCTGTGAAAAATATAATCGTTTTATTGTTGCTGTTGTTGTTGTTGACTAAAATGGTCAATCACATGGTAGTGGCGGTTGTGGTTTTTGTGTTGGTGGTGGTGTTTGTGGCTGGAGCTTTATGCCTTGTCGCCGGATCCCCGTGAGTACTTGATAGATGATGCGTCCTCGCGTTTTTTAGGCGTTTTGTGGGGACATTTTATGGCCATTTGCTGGGCGTCTGGTGTGATGTGTTCCGATCTATAGTGACAGGGACTGTTTCGGTGAATAGTGGCGTTAAGTGTTGCAAACTTCTAGGTATAGTGGGGAAAGTCACGTGACAGAGATTGACAAAGAAATTACAACGCATTGCTAGTCTATATTCAAATTCCACTAAAGGTACCGAAAGGCCAGATACCAGAGCTTAAATTGGGAGCTTGAATTTGATGAGGCTTGTTTCTTGTAGTACTGTTTCATTTTTGGATTGTTTAGTATAGTTTTTTTGTGTATAAATTATAAATTCTCGTTGAAACCGCTCATTTTTAATGCATTATTGTAGAATGGTTCTGCTTGATCAATTGTCGTTTTGTCGGAAAATGTTGGGTAGATTTTGATACTTCCGATGATAACCAAGTTCTTTATCAGTGAAGCTGGGTGGTTCGAATTTTTAGATACGTTAAAGACTTTTTCACTTCCCGAGCGTTATACTAATATATCTGTTTGTTGTCTACACCACCTGTCTTTGTCTTTTGTTTTTCTTTTGTGTATTCTCACTA
>NC_068995.1:49638605-49639288 GCF_001194135.2 Octopus bimaculoides | reverse complement strand
TATATATATATATATATATATGTATATATGTTTGTGCGTGTGTAGATGGGGGCGAAGCACAATAACTATATGTATGTATACGTGTGTATATAATTTTTTCTATATATACACATTGACATATGTATACGCGTTTATTTATGAGCGGCGTTTGTATATGTATGTGTGCGCGCGCGCCCCCACATGTGTGTCAGTGTGCGCGCGCGTGTGTGAATTCGTTTGTGCACGCGCGAGCGTGTCGCGTGTGTTTATATCCCCTTGATCATTCTAATCAGTTTTTAATCAGACCCAATTCTTCTGTTTTATTAATAGTAAAATCGGAGTTGTGTCCCTTGTTGTACTGCTGGGTCTGGCGCCATTCTTAGCTTATTTTCATCGTTTTGGAGAATAAGAGATTATTCGCTATGTCATATCAGAGAAATAGATTTATGGACTGTTTTTTTTTTGTTTTTTTACCGATTATTTTTTTGTTCGTTTTACTTTCATTTTTCTCCAGACACAAAGACCTCGTGCGTGTGTATATATATGTATGTATAGTACGCCCACTAAATATGTATTTATACAGCATTGCAAGACATATTTATTTCTTTACCCAAGCACATTCTATATATACATATACGTAAATATAACCGTACATACCATATATATATATATATATATATATATATATATATATATATATATAT
>NC_068995.1:49637771-49638491 GCF_001194135.2 Octopus bimaculoides | reverse complement strand
ACACACACACACACACACACACACACAGAGTACTCATATTCATTCCTATTTTTGCACACACACGCACAGAAACAAGGAAGAAACTATGCAATAACTAACATTTTGTTTCTAATTTTGATAGAAAGCTAGCAATTTGCAGGGCTGGAAATGTTAATCGATGACATCGTACCCCAGTACTTAACTGGTACTGTAACTTATTCATTCCGAAAGGATGTAGTAACTCAGCTTTGATCTCGGCGAGATTTGAACTCAGAACATAAAGATCCGGACGAAATATTGCAAAGCATTTTGTCCGACTTATGAACGCCTCTATCAGCTTTTTACCTTATTTAATAACATATAATTCTTCCCAACGTGGAGAGCTGGCAAGGCGTGGCTATGTGGTAAGAAGCTTGCTTCCCAACAACATAGTTCCGAGTTCAGTTCCACTACGTTGCACCTTGGGCAAGTATTTCTACTTTAGCCTTAGGGGCGACCAAATCCTTGTGAGTGGATTTGGTTGATAGAAACTGAAAGAAGCCCGTCGTATATATGTATTTATTGGGTTATCCCATAAATAATTTCGTATTTTTATACTTTTATTTTTCAAAATTCGGCAAAAGAGACCGATAGAATAAGTACTAGGCTTACAAAGAATAAGTCCTAGGGTCGATTTGTTCGACTAAAGGTGGTGCTCCAGCATGGCCGCAGTCAAATGCCTGAAACAAGTAGGAGTAAAGA
>NC_068995.1:49635020-49637252 GCF_001194135.2 Octopus bimaculoides | reverse complement strand
ATATATATATATATATATATATATATATATATATATATATATATATATATATACATATATATATTCTCACTAAATTATTTGAATGTATTCTCTCGCATTTATATTTCTCAAACAACTTAACTAGACAACACAGTAACAGATATCTCATTTGGTAATTAAATTTAAACCGAGATAATTTAAACCAATTCTTACAAATCTCCTTAGTTTTCAAAATCCGCCATCTTGTACGCTTCATGTTATGCTTTCGTCTTATGTTGTTGTTTGTTTTCCCATCTGCATTCGTAATTGTTTATTACACCCTCACTTGTTTCCAACGTTTTAATAGATTACTTCCACGATTGCAACTTCGCTATCGTTTATCTCGATGATATTTTGATAAAAAGCGAGAGTCAGTGGAGCAACAATTCGTATATATTTAAAAAGTATTCGGAAAAATAAATGATTACCGGTTTAGACTAACAGAGGAAAAATGTGAAATTTTAATGAAAAAAATCAAATATTTAGGTGAAGTAATTGAAGAAAGGGGACGAAAGCCAGACCCGCGACGGCAATACGGAATATGCCGCCCCCAACGAACGTCAAATTGTTACAAGCATTTTTAGACTTGGTAAACTACTATCAAGTATATATCCCGAACATACTCAATACAAGGGCTCCACTAAATGAGCTGTTAAAAAAGGATGTCAAATTGGTTTTGGTCAGAAAAATGCCAGAAGGCATTTGAGGAACTAAAAGGCATGCTAACTTCAGACTTGGCACTTACACACCTCGATCTGAAATTGGAAACGATACTGGCAATAGATGCTAGTGAGTACGGGGTAGGTACCATACTCCTACACAAATGTGAAGATGGCAGCCAAAAGGCCACAGCTCACGCGTGAAGGAGGCTATTGCTAGCGGAAAAAAATTATAGCCAAATTGTAAAAGAGGCATTGGCGATTATATTTGGCATAAAAAAGTTCCACATATTTATGCATGGTAGACAGTTTAAACTACAAACAGACCATTGCTCGTTTCTAACGATTTATGGACCAAAGAAAGGAATCCCAGTAGATAGAGCAAACAGGTTGCAGCGATGGGGCACCATACTACTAAACTGCGACTACGCAAATATTTACCTTCGAAAAGGCGAGGACATACTGATAGATAAGTCAAAGATAATAAGATGTGGAATACCGCCACAACATAATAGCGGCGGCAAAAATATTACAGTGCCAACGATAACGTACATGTGGACGAGGATCTCACATTATAACAATTATAAAAATGCAACAGAACTTCTTTTAAATATCGAATGGTTATGAGGATTCAATAGAGGAAAATAAGATTCAAAAGAGTCCATAGAAGACAAAATGGTTGAGAATCACTGTATTAAAAGCTAGAGACCCCCTTCGGTTATGAATGACCATCGGATTGCACCTAGAAAGTTCTCCTTTGAGGCGCAGAAGGAAGGCTGGTATGCATGGACGACTTTTGGCCTTCCAGAAACAATCTTGTCCGGACTTGGGCCTCACAGGGGAACTTTCTAGGTGCGTTGCCATGGTTATTCATGTACGGGGGTCGGTTCATTCAACAAAAAATTCAAGGTGGTGCCCCAGCATGGCCATAGTCTAATGTCTGAAACAAATAAAAATAAAATAAAAGAATAATGTGTGTGTATATATTCCATTCTTTTATTATCTGCCTTATATAAGACATATGTTGGTAAATAATAATTGTTTTGGCATTTAGAAAACATATGGTTGTTTTATTGTAATGGTGGAGGTGATGGTGATGGTATGGAGGTGATGGTACCGAGGTGATGATGGTGGAAGTGGTGGTGGCAGTGATGGAGGGGATTAAGGTAGTGGTGGAGCTGATACAGTTAGAAACATGATTCAGATAGTGATGGTGGTGATGGTGGTGGTAGAAGACTGTTAGTGTGGTGGTGGTTGTGGCGACAGTATAGTGGTGGTGACGTTGTTGTATAGGTGGTAGTGTAATGGAGATGGTGCGAGTTTTGTGGTACCTGTAGTGGTGTATTAGTGGTATATTAATGTTAGTAGTGATAATATAGATGTGGTGATGGTGGTAGCACAGCAATGGTACTGGCAGTAGTATGGTGGGGTTGATAGTGGTGGCGGTGGTAATAGTGCTGGTGGTGATGGTGGTGGTGGTGATAGTGGTGGTGGTGATAGTGGTGGTGGTGGTGATGGTGGTGGTGGTGATAGTGGTGGTGGTGATGGTGGTGGT
>NC_068995.1:49634121-49634569 GCF_001194135.2 Octopus bimaculoides | reverse complement strand
GGGTCTGGGGATTTTGGGGGAAATTTTTGTTACATTTGTGTCTGTGTTTATTGGTCGTGGTGACGAGGGGTGGGCATGGTAGGGCGCTGCTCTTCCTTGTTATTGCTCGAGTGGGGTCAACTAGGGACAACTATTTCACACACACACACTCTCACACACACACACACACACTCACACACACACACTCACACACACACACTTACACACACACACATCTGTATGCACTCATGTATATGTTTGCGTGTGTGTGTACATATGTGTGAGTGGGTGTGTGCGTCTGTGTGTTTGCGTATATGTATGTGTGTGTGGGGGGTGTATGTGTGTGGGTGTGTGTAGGTGTGTGTATGTATCTATGTATGTGTGTATGTATGCGTGTGTTGTAAGGGGAGCGAGGTATGTAGACGAGGGTCAAAGGTTATCACACCGCCAACCTCCAGCATCCTGAAAT
>NC_068995.1:49631116-49633451 GCF_001194135.2 Octopus bimaculoides | reverse complement strand
TGGACCAGATGGGTAGAGGGGGAGCAGGGTAAGGTGGGGGTAGGAGTTATTAACTACATCCCACCCTGATCAGAATTGGGTCTGTGTTGATGAATTAATTAGTCAGCTGGTGTTTGTATGTGTGCATTCTTTTACTTGTCTCAGTTATTAGACTACGGCCATGCTGGGGCACCGAGCACCGCCTTGAAGCGTTTGTCGAACAAATCGACCCCATTACTTTTTCTTTTTTAATATCTGCCGGAATGAGAACCCAGGTTCGAAATTTCCCCAAGACACCTGATGAAGGCTGGAGGGTATATCAGCCGAAACGTTGTGTTAACAACAAGCAAGATGAGGACAAATATCCGTCAATGACTGATGATGTTTGTAATATATAAAATATGAACTATTTTCTCTTCATAAGAAACTTCGTAGGCTGTTGAATTTAAATTAATTAATTCATATGTCTCGTCATGCGATGTTGACGATTCTAAAGGAAGGAGAAATACTACTTTAAATGGTTACCAGCGACTAAGAATTTTATTTTAGGTAGAAAGAAAAAGATTATACAAGCAGGGCACGTGACTGTGTATGCGTGCGTGTGTGTGTACATATATGTATGTATGTATGTATGTGTGGAGGCGCAATGGTCCAGTGGTTAGGGCAGTGGACTAGCGGACGTAGGATCGCGGTTTCAATTCTCAGACCGGGCATTGTGAGTGTTTATTGAGCGAAAACATCTAAAGCTCCACGAGGCTCCACAACTTTCTCTCACTGTTTCTGTTGTACCTGTATTTCAAAGGGCCAGCCATGTCACACGATGTGTCACGCAGAATCTCCCCCGAGAAGTTAAGGGTACACGTGTCTGTGGAGTGCTCAGCCACTTGCACGTTAATTTCACGAGCAGGCTGTTCCGTTGATCGGATCAACTGGGACCTTCGTCGTCGTAAGCGACGGAGTGCCAACAACAACAACAACAACAACAATAACAACAATGTATGTATGTATGTGAGTACTTATGTATGTAAGTACTTATGTATGGGTGTATGTATGTATGTATTATGTACTTATGTATGTGTGTATGTTTTATGTATACGGATGCACGTGTAGAGACACATTTAAATATCCTCGAGGATAGGAATGTGATATATCTTCCGTTATTTATGAAGCACAGGTTTCAGTGAACTACGACAATGATCATACAGATATCAAACGTTATAGCGGGGCCATGGAGGGAAAATTTAAATCTAGATATAACAACCACTTTTCAACTTTTAGACACCGTGATAAGAGATATTCAACAACCGTTTCGGCTTTAATCTGGAAACTTAAAGACGAAGGGATCAGTTTCGACATCAAATGGAGAATCTTCTCTAAACCCAAACCCTATATTAACGTGCCTAAAAAATGTTCTCTTGAAAAACTACATCTCTAGGAAAACTTGAGAACCTCAAACAAATACATAAATTTGAGGAACGAGATTTTTCCTCTATGCCTGCATCTCAAGAAATATATTTTGACGGAATTTAAAAGCAGACTACCGGACGCAAACCATAAACTCCTGGTTTGCGTCTGCTGACATCGGATTATTGTAACGTTGGTTATCTCCCTTGTATTTTCTTCCTTCTTCTTTATAAGCGTCTCTGCTCAAAAGACAATTTTATATGCCTAAAAGACAACTGGCAAACGGTCTTGTTTTCAGCTTGAGAAATGGCGGAATAAATCATCATATTTTTTAATGAAGTGGGTTTCCTTATTTAATCTAACTTGTGTTGGTGTTCCAATGGGACATTGATGAAATGGAAAGATTACAAACTGTGGTAGCAGTTGTTTTGCGCATCGCTCAATGTGTTCACTAAAGGGTATCATCATTTTGTATTCTGGGAATGCAATCTTCTGTCGGTGCAGGGTGTATACAACGGGCTTCTTCCAGTTTTCGCCTACCAAATCCACTCACAAGACTTTGGTCGGCCCGAGGCTATAGTAGACAACACTTGCCCAAGGTGTCACACAGTGGGACTGAACCGAGAACTATATGGTTGGTAAGCAAGCCACTTACCACACAGCCACTCCTATATATATACACTCTCTGCTGTATATATAATGATCAACTTCCTGTGCATATGTTGTATAATCGTATAAATCTGGAAAACTTGTGTGTATGTGTGTGTACGGGTGTGTGTGTTTATCTGTGAGAGAGAGAGAGAGAGAGAGAGAGAGAGAGAGGGAGGGAGAAAGAGAAGAGGTGATGTTAGGAGGAAAGAGCGAATATATATTAAGAGAAAAGGTAGAGAGAGATATATATAGATAGATAGATAGATAGATAGATAGATAGATAGATAGATAGATAGATAGA
>NC_068995.1:49627289-49627701 GCF_001194135.2 Octopus bimaculoides | reverse complement strand
TGGTGGTGGTGGTGGTGGTGGCAGAGGATGCAGTAGTGGCGGCGGTGGCAGTGGTGGTGATGGTGGTGGGAGCATATTGTATGTAATCGCTTCAGAGGCACACACGCACATGCACACACACAAACACATGCACTTACAGATAGACTCTGACACATTTATAGACTCAGGCAGAAAAGTGCAAGTATATACATACACGCACACATGTACACGCAAACACACAGGTACATATACATAAATACATTTGCTACAACCATAACTCTACTGCAAGAAACAATTGCACACATGTATAAACTTCTTTACATACCCACACACACACGCACACACACACACATGCACATATGTTTGTGTATATATATATATATATATATATATATATATATATATATATATATATATATATATATATATATAT
>NC_068995.1:49625671-49627193 GCF_001194135.2 Octopus bimaculoides | reverse complement strand
ATATATATATATATATATATATATATATATATATATATATATATATATATATACATGTATACATATGTATATATGCATATACATGTATTATATGTATATATATGTATATAGGTATATATATGTATATATGTATATATGTATATGCATACACACACACACACACACACACACACACATATATATATATATATATATGTAAACATGCATATATATATATATATATATATATATATATATATATATATATATATATAAATAAATATATATGCACATATATACACACAATGGGCTTCTTTCAGTTTCCATATTCACAAAACTTTGGTTGGCCCAAGGCTATAAAAGAAGATACCTGCCCATGGTGCCACGCAGTGGGACTGAACCCGGAACCATGCAGTTGATTACATTGATTATATTGCACCAGTATGGCCACAGTCTAATGACTGAATCAAAGAAAAGATTGAATATACCATATATAAGACCCTCCACTGCTCACTGCCAGACATATATCTGCATATGTATGTGCAGGCTTGGGCAAGTCTTTTTTTTTAGGGAGACTGGCAGTTACCCATTCATGAAAGCCTACTTCCTCCACTCCTCTGATGTTTCTCCAAGAGAAAAACAGCCAACTTGGGCTGATACAGTCTGGCACCAGTGCCTCTGCTGGTGTTGCTGTCAGATTGTCATCCTACAGGTGATAAGGTATGGCAACCACTGTGCTAATGATGACCATTGAGGCAGAAATATTTCCCCACAGATGTCCTCTTGACTCCAGACGATCAGCTTGCCATTTCTCAGTAATGGAAGATTCTCTTAATTTAGGAGAATTCTTGAAACTGGATGGGATGCTAGTCCTTCACAGGATTACTCCTTTTCCCCAGCTGAGTGGACTGCAGCAATGTGAAATGAAGTGTTTTACTCAAGAACACAATGCACCACTCTGTTCAGGAATTGAAACCACAGTCTTATGAGCATGAGTCCAACACCTTAACCACTGGGCCACGCAAGGCTGCATATGACTGCTTCCCTTTCTACAATAGCCCTACCCAGTTGAAAGGGGTTGGGGTTTTTGTTAGCTACAGGATAACCACACAAGTGCTGGTGCTATGGAAAAATGCATCCGGTCCACTCTGATCGGTGATTGGTGTTAGGAGGGGAGTCCAACGGCAGAAGCCATTCCAAAGCAGACACTGGACATTTGGAGCAGAAAGCAGTCCACTGACCTGTTGGGACCTGACAAGCCATCCGACCCATGCCAGCACGGAATATAGATATCAGAAAGTGATGATGAGAATGATCATGATGATGATGACAAAGAGGATGTTGACAAAGAAGATGATGGTAGATAATCCAAATGCATGCATACACACATACAGGTGTGCATTATGCATATGCACACACATGTTGCCCTATATAAATCAATAGTGCATCATCAATATTCATGTGTGTGCATGTGTGTGTATGTTTGTGTGTGTGTGTGTGTGTGTGTGTGTGTGTGTGTGTGTGTGTGTGTGTGTGTGTGTGT
>NC_068995.1:49625344-49625566 GCF_001194135.2 Octopus bimaculoides | reverse complement strand
ATATATATATATATATATATATATATATATATATATATATATACATACACATATATACATATATACATACACACGTGCTTTGTTGTGTGTGTGTGTGTGTGTGTATTTATATATATGTGTGTGCATACATATGCATGTATACAAGGACATTCAATTATATATACGCACACAAATATATATATATATATATATGTGTATATATATATTTTATATATATATATA
>NC_068995.1:49623768-49624815 GCF_001194135.2 Octopus bimaculoides | reverse complement strand
TATATATATATATATATATATGCACACACATGCATACGCGCATACATAGACACACATAGACACACACATGTCCACACACGTACATGTGCCCAGTGTTTCGTTTGTTAATCTGTAGCGATGTCAGATGCTGACTAAGGTGCAGCGGTCAAGCCATGCTTCATATGACATCAATATCTTTTCACTAGATTTCCTCGACACGCACCATTGGTTATCGAACGTACAAGGGGCCATGTCACATTGTGTACTCCCACCGAAATAGATAAAACAAAAAGAGAGAGAGAGAAAAAAAAAACAGAAAAAAAAAAAACTGAACAACAATAACAACCACAACAAAAACAACAACAACAATGATAACAAACCTTCGCTATGTAAACATCCTTAAACAAAAAAAAAACAAAAAAATAAAAAAAGACAATACGCATATCTTTGCTGTTATTTCTCGATGTTATTGCATTCTGATTTTTTTTCCCCCTGTTGGGGGTGGGTAGATGGATGGGTGGAAGGGAAGGGTTTCGGAAAAGGTTGGAGGGGAGAGTTATGGGTGATGGTGGTAGTGGAGGTGGAGGTGGTGGACTGTTATTTAGGGTTATTGTTTTGTGGAGATTTTTTTTTTATCCGAACCTCTAACTCAAGTTCTACACACACACACACACACACACACACACACAAATGCGCACATATACAAACACATATATCAATGGACATTATATATACATATACATATATATATGCATACATACATACATCTATATATGTATATATATATATGTATGTATTTGGGTGTGTATATTTGATATGTGTTTGTGTATATATGCATATACTGAATGTGTGCATATGTTTAATATGCGTGTCAAGATCTTTTGTGTGTAAACATTTGATATATGTGTCTATATATTATGTATGCGTGAGTCTGTGTATGTAAATTAGTGCATGTTGATATACTGTGTGGTGTATATATTCTGTAAGTATATACATACATACACACACACACACACACACACATATATATATATATGTATATACACATACATACACACACATATATAT
>NC_068995.1:49621461-49623392 GCF_001194135.2 Octopus bimaculoides | reverse complement strand
ATATATATATATATATATATATATATATATATATATATATATATATATATATATATATACGCACATGTATATATGGGCATGTGCAAGGAATATATACATATACATTAAATATAAGCATACACTCAGACACACATAAGGTATGGACATAATAAATATACACATTATATACATGCACATATGATAAACACAACTGTACATATATACACAACATATTGAAACAACCATATCAAATATACACCCATAATATAGAAATATATATTAAAAAGTACACACAAACACACAGACTATACATATTAAATATATACACATATACAAAATATAGGCCTGACTATTAAATACAGATATGTTATTTTGTATGTCTCTGTTTTGCTTGTGTATATTTCATGTATGTATATTCTTTGTATTTTTATCAGCTTGTTTTATACATCATAGTTAAAACCATACTGGAGCATCGCTTTTATGTCTATATATATATATATTCTGCATGTCCATATACTGTACTAATGTTTTATAGTATGGATATTTAAGTATTTGCTTTGCGTGTAATAGTTTAATGTGTATATATTGTATCTATCTATCTAGATAGATAGATAGAGAGAGAGAGAGAGAGAGAGATTGATAGATAGATAGAGAGATTGATAGATAGATAGATAAATAGATAAATAGTTAGATAGATAAACAGATAGACAGATAGATGCATACATACATATAGATACACAGCTGCCTTCATATATATATATATATATATATATATATATATATATATATATATATATATTTACATATAGATATTTATACCACTATATATATATATCATATTTTCTTTCTTATATACATCCTGTACATGCATGTGTGTTTATATTTTATTGACATAATTTTGGTTTATTGTTCATCCAATATATATCAAACTATAAAACTACAACTCCATAGAAAAAAAATATACCATGTATACACACACACACACACACACACACACACACACACACACACACATGATATATATGATGTTTATGCATTTTTGCACATGTTTGTGTATTGATTCGCTATGAATGCATTTAAGGGCAATACATATACATATACACACATATATATATATATATATATATAAAAATATATAGACATTTGTGTTTACATATTTTGCTGTTTATATATCTGCTCATCTCTGAGTGTGCATGTGTGTGTGTATGTGTGCACTTGTGCATGCGTCTGTAATAATGTTTGGGGCAGCTCAGTATATATTTTTTTTAGCCCTTTATGACACTTACGTTATTGACATTTTCATTATACAGATTTTTATATTATTTTACCATTGTCCTTTGTGATTTCTTTGTTTCATGTGTGTATGTGTGTGTATATATATACATATATACATATATATATATATATACATATACACATACATATGTATGTATACACATACATATACATACATACATATATATATATGCATACATACATACTTCCATACATATGCATATATATATATATACATACATACATACATACATACATATATACATGTATATACTTACATACATACGTATTTATATATGTATTGCTGAATGTCTGAACATCATCATTATGTTGTCTTTTATATTGTTTTTATTTTTTTGTTATATGTTTGTCATTATGTTTGTTGTGTGTCTTTTCTTCCGATATGTTTTATATATTATTTTTTATTAAACATGATTCTTATTTTTTTTTTGTTATTTTTTAGTTTTTACATTTTATTATATTTTTGTACCTATGCAGGATCTATCTATGTGTGTGTATGTGTATACGAAGATATAAATATATGTATGTGTATATATATATGTATATATATATGTGTGTATATATATACATTCATGCACACACACATATACATTTTGTGTGTATGTCTTTAGTGTATATGTGCATGAAGATATAGACATATGTATGTATATATATAT
>NC_068995.1:49617443-49618080 GCF_001194135.2 Octopus bimaculoides | reverse complement strand
ACCAGGACCACCATGACAACCACTACCACGACGACGACGACGACCACCACCACCACCACCACCATCCCCACCACCACCATCATCAGCAGCATACCACCACCATTTTCATCATCCTCAACGGCCTCGCCTTCGTCATTATCATACAGGTTGTCATCACCATCACCACCGTCATCATCGTCGTCATCATCGTCTTCATCAAGATCATCATCATCACCATCACCTTAAATCGCTGGAGTCAACAGAACTATGGAAGAATAGAAACAGACAGTGGTACAAGAGAGGAAGCAAGTAAGACATCTTTGGTACAAACGATAATGAGGAATGGTTAAATTAATTATTGAAACACAACAGACTATACTAATGTCATCTTGGGGACTGCATTTGCATATGTGTGTGTGTGTGTGTGTGTGTGTTTATGTACTTATATGTATATAAATGTCCATGTATGCACACACACACATACACACACATATATATACATATATATGAATATAAATATATATATGTGTATATATATTTTTGCGTGTGTGTGTATGTATATATACATATTTTTTTATCATATATACAAAGTACGTATATTCACATATACACTTATATATATATGTATATATATATATATATATATATATATATATAT
>NC_068995.1:49615116-49617210 GCF_001194135.2 Octopus bimaculoides | reverse complement strand
AGTAGATAGATAAAAAAGATATAGAATTAAATTTTTTTTTTGTTTTAATGATTTAAAAGATTTAAAAAATACAAATTAAAAAAAGGAAATGATGGTATTGCTTGACACACACGACAGCTCGTTGTGTGCGTATATATCTGTATATATATGTGTGTGCGTGTGTGTGTGTGTGTGTGTGTGTGTGTGTGTGTGTGTGTATGTAACTATATCTACATCTATATCTATATCTATAAATATATACAAGCACGCATGTTTATACATCTACATACACAGATAAACTAGTAAGTCACATGCACGATGCTACATAAGCACATGTAGCTAAATACACACACACACACATGTATGTCCTCATGTTTGCATACACTGATATAGGTTCGTGCCATACATTCAGACGTACGTGTGTATACAGATAAGCTCGAACAGGAGTAATTAAACTACAAAAAAACAAAAAAACAAAAAAAAAACACAAAAAGACAAAAGAGAGAGAGAGAGAGAGAGAGGGAGAGAGAAGGAAAGAAAAAGAATAAAAATTATATAAAATAAACAAAAATAATTTTAATTAAAAAGTTGGAAAACAATATAAGCATGAGATAGAAAAAAACAAAAAAGCAAAACAAAACAGGGATAGTTTAAAAAATTTTCTCGAATTAATTTAAAAAGAAATGTTAAATCATCATCATCATCACCATCGTCATCATCATCATCATCATCATCATCATCACCATCATCATCATCATCATCATCATCATCATCATCATCATCATCATCATCATCATCATAGTCATCATCATCATCATGATCATCATCATTATTATTCTTACTACCTGCATCATCATCATCATCATCATCATCACCATCATCATCATCATCATCATCATCATCATCATCATCATCATCATCATCGACATCATCATTATTATTAAGGCAGTAAGCTGAGCTTGCAGAACTGTCAATATGCTGGACTAAGTGCTTAGTGGCACCTCATTCATGTCTATGTTCTGAGTTCAAATCCTGTGAAGGTCGATTTTATCTTTCGTCCTTATAGGGTTGATAAAATATGTACCAGTCAAGTATTGGGAGCCGATGTAACTAGTTGATTGGATTCAGTAGATGAAAACTGAAAGAAGCTTGTCATATATACAGACATGCAGGAAGTAAATAGAGACATTTAATTTTCAAAATTTCTGATCTAAGCGTCTTAATATGTTTCCAGTGGTGTAGAATTTGCAATGTAATTATTCTTTCTCATTCCAGGTGCCATTATATTAAACATTTGCAAAGAGTAACCATACCACGCACAAAAGATTTTGGAGAACTGTCATATTTTCAAAGAGGTTGTACTGTTGGGCAATCTGATGCTGGTCTTAGCCAGCAAAAAATTACCAAAAATCTTCAAATTCCTCTTGCTACTATTAATAGAATTATAGTGCAATTCAAAAGCCAAGGAAAAGAATCAACAGATTCTCGTCCTGGCCGACCTGGGCCCTTGGAAGAGAATTGTGGAAAGCGAACCCTGTTTGAAGGCTTCTGACATTGCAAAACAGCTAGAAGTTAGTCCAAGAACATGTGTTACATATTTGCATAAGCTTGGGTATTATGGACGAGCAGCTAGAAGAAAACCTCTCCTGCAACCAATTAATACCATGAAAAGAAAGAAATGGGCTAAGGAGGTGTCAGAAAAAATCCAGTTCATTTTGGTATAGAGTGATTTTCTCAGATTAATCCAGATTTGCATTATTTTCAGACAGTGGACGTGTTTGGGTCTGGAGGCTTCCCAATCAAGAAGTTGATTTGAAACGACTCCAACCAACTTTGAAACATGGTGGTATCTCTGTAATGGTATGGGGAGCTGTCACCAGCAATGGTCGTTCTGAGCTGATCGAATGTGTTGGAACCATAAACTCTGAAAAATACATCGAAATACTTAAGCAAGGACTACTTCCGATGTATTCACACGATAACATAATGAAAAATGAGTTTTTATTCATGGAAGATGGGGTTCCATGCCACACAGCGAAAAGGAATCAACAATGGCTGACTGAAAATGGGATCAAAAAAGCTTCCTTGGCCAAACCAATCTCCTGACATGAACCC
>NC_068995.1:49613859-49614566 GCF_001194135.2 Octopus bimaculoides | reverse complement strand
ACCACCACCACCACCACCACCACCACTAAAACTGCTGCTATTTTTCAAATTATTTCTCTGTGAAATATGAAGTACCCTTGTTGTTGCTGTTGTTGTTGTTATTGTTGCTGATGCTGTTCTCATTATCACTGTAATTGCAATTATCACAGTTATCCCGATCATCATCACCATCATCATCATTTTCATCATCATCATCATTCATTATAGTATTTCCTTCTGTTACTGTGAGCACCCCTCCCCTCCCCACGAAACCCATGTGTCTCTGCATGCACACATGTATGTACGTATATATGTGTATACATACATACATACATACACACACATATATATATGTATGATATATATATATATATATGCACATATATATGTATATATATATATATATGTATATCTTTATAGTTGTACATATATGTACACACGTATATATATATATATATATATATATATATATTCATATATACTTACACACTCTCTCTCTCTCTCTCTCTCTCTATATATATATATATATATATAAATATGCACACACACACACACATGCATATATACATATATATATATACGTATGTGTATACATATATATTCATACATACACACATATATATTTGTAATGCATCAGATCACTATTTATATATACATATATGTATGTATATATGTATATACACATATATATATATATATATATATATATGTATATATATATATATATA
>NC_068995.1:49611699-49612287 GCF_001194135.2 Octopus bimaculoides | reverse complement strand
TCTCTCTCTCTCTCTCTCTCTCTCTCTCTCTCTCTCTCTCTCTCTCTCTCTCTCTCTCTTTCTCTCTCTCTCTTTCTCTTTATCTGTCTGTTTGTCTCTCTATTTGGTAACTTATAATTTCATACACTCATTCTTTAAGTGTCTGTAGAGAGGTGGCACAAGAAGAAAATATAATGGGAAGAAATTTTAATGAAATCTTATGATTGGAATCAATCTCTCTCTCTTTTACCATTGTTTTCTTGGATTTTTTTTTTGTTTGTTAGTTGTTGTTATTGGATTTTTCTCTTTTGCTAATTTCTTCGTCTGGTAAATAAATATAGTGTTTTGGGCTCTCCAAGAATATTTTAGTTTCCACAAGATTGGATTAGAATGGAACAGCATGGTTGGAATTTTGAGTAAATTCTGCTGAATATCTGAAAGTCTAATGATGATTCTTGGGGCGCGATGTGGCAGGCGGGTGAGTGGTGTGGGATTTGGGGCAGGCTGGTATTAATATGTGACAAATATACATGTGTGAAAAACAGAAAAAAAAATATCATTATCCGTATGTATATATGTATATATATATATATATATATATATATATAT
>NC_068995.1:49609179-49610770 GCF_001194135.2 Octopus bimaculoides | reverse complement strand
GACCATTTTAGTTTCAAGGAAGATCAAACCAAAAAGAAAAGAAGGAAAAAAAAATAATAAAATAAAAGCTATTGAAAGCGTTCTCTTGTAGAAAAAAATTCTTCAATTTTCTGAAAGAAATAAATGAGTGTTTGAAATATTTATAAGTTTTAATTATAAATTAGAAATGGGTGAACAGGATGGAAGAAGGGGAGGAGAGATGAGGTGGGAGTGGTGGCGATTTCAACTTCAGGTCCTCTTGTTGTTGTTGTTGTTGTTGGTGGTGGTGGTGGTGGTAGTGGTGGTGATGGCAGTATTGATGGTGGCGATAGTGGTGGTTTTGGTGGTGATGGTGATGGTGATAGTGGTGATGGTGGTGTTGGTGGTGGTGTAGATGATGTGGTGATGGTGATGGTGATGATGGTGGCATAGAGCATAGTGGTGGCGGCGGTGGTAGTAGTGGTGGTGTCATTGTTGTTGTTGGTGATGGTGGTGGTGATGCTGTTGCTGTTGTTGTTGTTGTTGGTGGTGGTGGTGGTGGTGATAAGGTACTGAATGGTTCACCTGTACTATAGTCACAAACACTGCTGTGGTCTATACTTTAGCCACCACACAACTATATCCTGTACTACAAACCTGCTGTAGCTTGTACTACAGTCATGACAGTGCTACAGTCTCTACTGTATCTACAACATTGCTGTGGTCTTTACTTCAACCACAACACTGTTATAGCATATACTATAACCACAACACTACAGTAGCTTGTACTAAAGCTATTACACCGCTATGGACTAAACTGTAGCCACAACACTGCTGTCATCCATAATACAGCTATGGCACTACTATAATCTACACTGTGGCCACAACACTACTGTAGCTTATACTACAGAAAGAATGTAGCTGTAGTCTATACTGTAGCCCCAACATTACTGTGGCTTGAACTACAGCCCGAACACTACTATATTCTGTAACCAGTGTACCCTTTAGTTTTTAAAACTTTTAAAAACTTTCATTGTTTTATTTGATGTGTCAATATCTACATTCTTTACTTGTCCTCGCAACCACTCTACACTATAACCTATACATGTTCTATTCATTTGCTCTACATGTTTTCACTACAATGCTATATTATACTACACTATAAGCAACATGGTTTGTTTGTCTTCTCCTCATGTCCTCGCTGCCACATTACATCACCACCGCCGCCTCCGCCTCCGCCACCGTCGTCTCAGCCGCCGCCACCTCCACCACTACTACCGCCTTCAACATTTTCACCACCACCACCACCACCACCTCTATCAGCAGTTTAACCTTTCACCTTTTAATCGTTCTTCATTGT
The DNA here is from genome assembly GCF_001194135.2 of Octopus bimaculoides. NCBI lineage: Eukaryota > Metazoa > Mollusca > Cephalopoda > Octopoda > Octopodidae > Octopus > Octopus bimaculoides. Next base: position 49,609,452 of record NC_068995.1, on the reverse strand, counting down.
GTCATATTTTAAGCAATTTTTAATCTATTTATATGTAATACATGATTACATTTGTGTACGTGTGTGTATATATGTGCGTGCATGCACGTGTGTGTGTGTGTGTGTAGATATGCATGCATTTCTGTGTGTGCCTTTGTAATAATTGTATGTGTGTACATATACTTCTTCATACAACTCACTGTGCACATATGTCTCCGTGTATGTGTATGAGCAGATGTATATCTCAGTGTGTGCGTGCGTGTGTGTGTGTGTGTGTGTGTGTGTGTGTGTGTG
>NC_068995.1:49608081-49608850 GCF_001194135.2 Octopus bimaculoides | reverse complement strand
CATGTTATTGCAGTATGGTTGCTTGTCATATTTACCAATTGTTCCAGGTGGAATTTAGTGCGATTGGGTCAGTTGTCTTTGACAGATAAATTGATAGATAAATTTACAGGTAGATAGGTAGGCAGGTACGTATAAAGGTAGAGAGAGAGAGAGAGAGAGAGAGAGAGAGAGAGAGAGAGAGAGAGATCTACAGGTAAGTACAAACACGTATAAAGATTTGGTAAATAAGAATGTAAGTGTGGAAGTGTGTGGAGGCGCAATGGCCCAGTGGTTAGGAGAGTCTAAGGTATTTGTAAAGAGGTTGGTGCTTGTTATATTTCACTTCCCAACAGTGTGTCTTTGAGTTCAGTCCCACTGTGTAGCACCTTGGGCAAGTATCTTCAACTCTAGCTCTAGGTCAACCAAAGCCTTGTGTGAGGTGGTAATCTGTCAGAATCGTTAGTAAGCCGGGCGAAATACTTAGCAGCATTCTGTCCGTTATTTACGTTCTGAGTTCAAATTCTGTCAAGGTTGACGTTGCCTTTTAGGGTCGATGAAATTCCGAGGGATGGGGGTAGTCGATGTAATCGACTACTCTCCTCCCCTCAAATTTCAGGCCGTGTGTCTTCAGTAGAAAGGATTATTATTAATGTTATTATTATTATTATTATTATTATTATTATTATTATTATTATTATTATTCTGTGCTATTCAGTTCAGTCACCGCATCGATGTCTGTAATATTTCGTTCCTAAGGATATAATTTTGCTGCATGTCTTAATGGAGAATT
>NC_068995.1:49606689-49607333 GCF_001194135.2 Octopus bimaculoides | reverse complement strand
CCTTCTTCATGCTGCTGCTGCTGCTGCTGCTTCACTAACTCCCCTCCCCTTATTCCTCCTCCTGCTCCTCCTCCTCTTTCACTTGATTGATGGCGCCAAGTAAACCTTAACATGACTCGGGTAATCCATATTCTGATCAGACATAACATCTGTGTCATCTGGAGACTGCTGTATTAGCTATGTAATCAGTGTGTGTGTGTGTGTGTGAGAGAGAGAGAGAGAGAGAGAGAGAGAGAGACAGAGAGAGATCTTAATTAAGCTGTTGCTTCTGTCAGTGGTGGTGGTCACGGGTGTTGTAAGTAACGAGGTCATTCTATTGATGTTAACGTTGTAGCTGGAGTTGTTGCTGCTGTTGTTGTTGTTGATGTAGTAAACACAGTAATGGAATAAATAGATAAAATATATTTCTGTGTGTGTGTGTGTGTGTGTGTGTATATTGTGTGTGAACATGTATATATGTATATATGTATGTTTGTGTATATGGTCATATAAATATATACATATAAGTATATATATGCGTATATATGTATGTATGTATATACATGTATATATATATATATATATAAGTATATATATGTATATATATATATATATATATATATATATATATATATATATATATATATATATATATATATATATAT
>NC_068995.1:49602452-49605774 GCF_001194135.2 Octopus bimaculoides | reverse complement strand
ATATATACACACACACATACATATACATTTGAAACCTGATGAGTATACTATGTATGAAAGCGCTAATTTTGTTAAAATACCATAATAAAAAACATGAAAACCAGACTATGTTTTCACTTTATTCAACTTATATATTATTCTATACACATTCCCACAAATTCGAGACAAAATACATATAATAATAATAATAATAATTCATAGATAGATATAGGTATGTTTATATACATGTACATATATATGTTTATATACATACATACATATATATATATATATGTACTTACATGCATACATATATATTCATATATATATACATGTATGTAGCTGCATGTATGTATATATATCATAGCTTCATGTTAATCTATATTCTTATCATCAACTAAATAACAACTACTTTTTTTTATTAAATTTAATCATTTTAGTAAATCCTTCTTATTTTCAGAATTAACTGAAGGAAAAGCAGTGTGTTCCAACAGAAACAGAATAACAAAAAGGTTAAACAGCCGCCATCCTCCATGTTTTAAAGTCTACATCAGTTCAGGCTTCTCTTTTACACAGTCCACCCGATTCCACATTTATCTAATTTTTCTCTGAGTTCTTCTGTTTTATAATGCACATGTGCATTGTTGACATAATACATAGCTTTCTAATCTTCAAAATCCTCTGCATTTAAGATCTGCAATTTTGTTACCATACTGCATTGCTAGCCATACGTGGCCATCACACAATCTAACCTGAACTCTGAGTATGAAATACCCGCTTTGTTTTACCTGAACAGGTACATAGTTCCTGAAACTGTTTTATTTTTCTCCAGCTTGTTCTCATACCTACACCAATGTTTTATCACCTCCGCCTTAGCGAATACGGAGATATTGTTTTCAGTTGCGTTAGTTTGTTTGTTTGTCAGTGGACAAGATTTCTCAAGAACCACTGGATGGATTCGGATGAAACTCTCAGGGATGTTTGGCCTCGTGACTGGCACGAATTGATCCTGTACCGGATAAGGATTCTGGATTATTTTTCGTTTTTTTTTTACTGAATTTTTGAGAGCAGTCGGGTTCATTTTTAGTATTCTCGTTTGTGAGAGCAGTCGAGTTTATTTCAGATATTCTCATTTTCAAAATCATCTCTGGCTAATCGTTGAGAGGACGTTGGTGTTGCCTTGGCAGAGGTTTGCACTCTCTGAGTGCTCTTGTTATTAGTTATTATCGTAAGGCGCCGAGCTGGCAGAATCGTTAGCACGCCGAGCGAAATACTTAGTGGCATTTCATCTGTCATCACGTTCTGAGTTCAAATTCCACCAGGGCCTTCGTATAAGATTTTTTTTGTTAAAACTTTATAAGTAAATTGCTTATACTTCTACAAAAACACCAAGTATTTTCGCAATTATTTTTTAAACAATTCCTGATAATATTCAATAATAAAAATATAATAGGATTTTTTTAAAACATTGAATGGTTAGAAGGGTCCGCCAGAGTAAAATAAGAATTTTAAAGGGGTCCATAGATAAAATATGACTGCAAACCACTGATCTGAATGTTTGACTGAAACAGCTTTAAGAAGTAAGTCATCAGCATATGTGATGGCTTAGTTGAGACAACCACTCTTACGGCCTGGAGGACAACAAAAAGCAGGAGGTGACTGAGAGATGATCCTTGCTGTGTCCCATAACTGCAGTCCATAAAGTGCAACTAAATCAGAAAAGACCTATATTTATTCTTCAAGAAATTCGAATTCCTTCTCTCATTTTAAAATTAACTTTGCACAAAGTAGGGTTTCTTGGTGCAGCACTTGACCTTTCGAATTCAATGTGTTGCCCTCTTAAAAAGCCAGGCAGGTCATTAAACTATGTACACTTCCTCTCTAACTACCCACAAAACACTACTTAGATACTAATGACTTGTACGTACGCGGTATTTCGTTCTGCAACCATAATATATTGTAAAATATATTAATCGTTTTAATAAGTCAGTGCCGTGTTCTACTGTGTTAGCAGTGGGCTTTACATTACTTGTTAAGGTTACCTCTATAGATATTCTATAGAAATTATTGTTTAGCCAGCACTGATTAAGGTTATAAGATGAAGCACTGATTAAGCACTTGCTAAACAATAATTTCTATAGAATATCTGTTATTCCCACAAGTATTCTACAGAAATTATAGCCACCAGTTATTATTCTTTTTTACTTTTTGTATCCGGAACGTCAGATGCAAACAAACAAAGGGATCGAAATCTCAAACCACTTTGCTAATACAGAAATATTTAATGAAGTTGCATTATACTACGGTGAAGTTCTCACTTGGAATGGTTTTAAAGAGAAAATTTACTATATAGAACCTACCAGCAAGGTGTCCAGACATCTTGGCTTTCAGAGATTTGTCCTGGTTTTCAGACATTGGTCCAATGACTCGAAAGAAGTTTTTGAAACGGGGACTTTTTTCTAGTTTTTAGTTTTACTTTAATTAGTTTAATTTATTTTTTGTAAATATTTTCCTTTTTTTATGTTTTTATAATTTCTACGCCGTCCATTACGATGTCGAGGGTCCCAGCTGATCCGATCAACGGAACAGCTTGCTCGTGAAATTAACGTGCAAGTGGCTGAACACTCCACAGATACATGTACCCTTAACGTAGTTCTCAGGGAGATTCAGCGTGACACAGAATGTGACAAGGTTGGCACCTTTGAATTACAGGTGCTACTTATTTTTGCCAGCTGAGTGGACTGGAGCAACGTGAAATAAAATGTCTTGCCCAATGACACAACGCGTCGCCGGGAATTGAACTCGTGACCTTACTCGCGAGCCGAATGCCCTAACCACTAAGCCACGCGCCTTCACACACACACACACACACACACACACACACACACACACACACACACACACACACACACACACACACACATCACTCTATACTTAGTTCTTAAGGTTCTATGGGATGAAACTGTATGTCTGTGTATATGTGTATGTATCTGTGTAAGTGTGTTTGCATGTTTGAGTGTGTGTGTGTGTATGCCTATTTGTGTGTGTGTGTGTGTATGTAAATGTATGCATGTCTGTGTGTGTATGCACATGTATGTGTGTGTGTGTGTAAGTGTGTATGCATGTCTGTGTGAGTGTGTATGTACATGTATGTGTGTGTGTGTTTGGTTGTGTAATTATTACTGACAAGGCAATTATTCCAGATAAAGGTGGTGATAAGCGGGGTGGGGGTGGGGGAGGACTAAGTGCAGAGGTGAACATATTACAGGTCAAATTGAAGAGCTGAAGTAGCAGTTGTGGTGGTGGCGGTGGCGGTGGTGGTGGCGGTGGCGGTTTGGGGGGG
>NC_068995.1:49597051-49602442 GCF_001194135.2 Octopus bimaculoides | reverse complement strand
AAATTGAAGAGCTGAAGTAGCAGTTGTGGTGGTGGCGGTGGCGGTGGTGGTGGCGGTGGCGGTTTGGGGGGGGGTTTAGTAAATCTGTTTGCTGGGTCAAAGTTCAGAGTGATAAACCTGGTGGTGATGTGTTCGGTGAGGTGATGGAGGCAGAAGATATGACAGTGATGGTAGTGGTGGTGGTGGGATAAGATGAAGAAGGAACCCTTCACTATATATCTGTGGGTTACTGGGTACTGTGTTGGTTTAATCTGAAGATGTATAACAGGGGTTTGGCTGAATGAATGAATGAATGAAGGAGGAGAGAGTAAGAGAGTAAGAGAGAGAGAGAGAGAGAAAGGGAAAGAGAGAGAGAGAGGGGGAGAGGGAGATACAGGCAGGGAGTAAGAGGGGGTACTGTGGTTGTGAATGAAAGAAGAGAAAATAAGAGAGACAGAGAGAGAGAGAGAGAGAATAACTATCTCTCTTTCTTCTTCCCCACATATACATACACTCAGCTCTCTCTCTCTCTCTCTCTCTCTTTCTCTCTCTCTCATATGAACACACACACACAAACACACATGCACACACACACACACACACACACACACACGCACACACACACACACACACACAGACAGAGTCTGTCTGTCTCTCTTTCAAGCACATTCTTTCTCTCACAAATCTCTCCCTCTTTCTTTCTCTGACATGTACCCCCCCCCATACACACAGTTACAGACACACATACACTCACATACACTCACATACACACATTCTGACACAACAGACTCTCTCTCTCAAACATACACGCTCATACTCTCTGTCTCTCTTTCTCTCTCTCTCTCTCTCTCTCTCTCTCACACACACACACACACACACGCACTCACACACACAAGTGGTGTCAAGTACTGGGGTGATTAAATTTACTACCTCCACCCCTATAACTTTGTAAGCCTCTTACCCATATTAGATACTGCAACCACCACCACCACTACCACCACCACTACCACTACTACTACTACTACTATATCACCACCACCACCATCACCTTATTGGTCAATGTTTTGCCAGGAGCAGTAAGTAACATTAAAAAGTGTTAATGAGGAATAAACACATGGGGAAAGAAGAAAAAAAGCAACAATAACATTGGTTAATTACTAATAATGTTTTTAATTAATGTGTAACCATGAAAGAATCAAAAGTGATAAATATTTATTTTTATTAATTACTTGAAAGATATTAATTGAATAAAATATTTCTTTTTTTTGTTTATTATTCAATGTATGTAATAAACAATGTATGTTTGTTAATCAATGTATATATATAACAAATATATATATATAAACATTTACACACACACACATACATACATACATGCATACATACATACATACATTACATACATGTACATAAATAGTATACTTAAGCATTTATACCTTTCTGTTCAATATTCACCTAACTAAATGACTTGTTAGTATTTCCTCAAAATGTAGACATATTGAAAGCACTTTAGTAGGGGATGAACAAACAGAGTGAGAGATGGAGACACACTGCCAATTATCAGGTTGGTGCAAAAGTAATGGCTGATTTTAAGGTCTCTATTAAAAATGAAAAAGCCCATGATTAAGACAATATTTATTCGTTAACATAATTTCCAATGTTTTCTAGGACTTCATTCCATCTGTCAACAAGCTTATAAATGGTATGCTTCTAAAATTGTTTAGGTTTTGCTGTGAAGTATGAATCCGATTCATTTTCAGCCTTTTTCCTTGATGCCAACCTAAGACCATTCAAATGGTTCTGTAGTCCCTGAAACAAGTGATAATCATAAGGAGCAAGGTCTGGAGAATATGGAGGAGGAAGCAATATTTCCCAACGAAGCTCTTCCAAGAGATCTTTGGTCAGTCAAGCTGTGGTGAGGATGAGCATTATCATGGTGGAAGATGACACCTTTTCTGTTGACCAAGCCGGGTCGCTTTCTGTACAAAACAGCTTTTAAATAATGAAGTAGATTACAATAGAGATTAACAGTAATTGTTTAATTGTCTTACAGTTCGTAATGGATAATTCCTTCAATACCCCACCATACACTCAACATGATCTTCCTTGGATGATGTCCTCCTCTTGGTGGTTGAACAGGTCATCCTCCTCACCCGATCCATGATCGGTGGTGTTTAACATCATGGCAAAGGATCCTCTTCTCATCACCTGTAACAAGCCTCCCTAAAGATGGTTCCTTAAGGTGTTGTGAAAGCAATTACCGACAAAAAGAACACACTGTTGCAGATTCTCTGGAGACAGTTCGTGCAGGACCCATTTTCCAACCACTGAAACCTTTTCGATCCTTTTCTGTTGTTGAAGAACAGTTGTATGAGCTATGTTAAGCTGTTCTGCAAGTTCTCTACAAGTAGAGATTGGATTTTCTGGGACAACAGCTTTCAACTCTTTGGAATCAAATTCTTTTGAATGACTTTCTTTTTGCTCATCTTCAAACTCAAATCCCCACTTCTGAAGTGAGAAAACCATCTCCTGCAACTTCTTTCATTCACTACATCATCCTAGCTAGAATCTGTAGAGGTGGACAGTGGCCATAATGATAGATGCAGTGTTAGTCAGTAATTATAAATTTAGTTTTGGTCAGTAGCTATAACAATCTGTAACCTTGGTCAGCAGTTATAATGAGAGATATAGTGGTGGTCAGTGGCTATCATGAGAGATATAGCCTTGGTCAGTGGCTATCATAAGAGCCATAGCCTTGGTAAGTGACTAAAGTGATAGATGTAGTCTTGGTCAGTAGTTATATTGCTAGCTGTAGCAGTGGTCATTGAGTATAATGAAAGCTGTATTCTCGTTTAGTTGGGTGTAATAATAACTGTAGTCATGGTCAGTGGCTAAATGGTGCTGGTCATCATTAGGACACTGTCACAGTTGGTCACACTTGAGAGTCCAACCTGAAAGTGTAAAAAGTGTAATGACAGTTACTTCCAATAGGATCCTATCGAGGAGATGCTTGACCACTCTACCTCTATGACCCATCCCAGATGTAGTGGGCAGTGACGAGGGATGGTTGGATACAATATTGCATAATTTAAATATTAAATGTGGTCATTAATAATTAGGCATATGAAGCCTAAATTAAATTATATTTAAATATTTTACTGACGGACACAACATGTTGCCATGGGAACAGATATTGATAAATAGATGTGAAAGATGTGATTAGTGTATATGTGTGTAGATTATCTCACCAGGTGAGAAGAACATGAGGTCACTGTATGCATACCTTATCTAATGAGGTAGAGAAGACAGGTAAAATTAGCATGTATGTGTTATCTGACCAGGTGGAAAAGACAATGGCATAGTTTGTGTGCACCTTATCTTTACAGGTGGAGAAAACAGGTAATCAGTATGTGTGTGTGTGTGTATGTGTGTGTGTGTGTATGTGTGTGTGTGTGTGTGTGTGTGTGTGTGTGTGTGTGTGTGTGTGTACCTTATCTGACCAGGTGGGAAATATGAGAGAACAGTATTTATGTACGTATGTACCATATTTGGCCAGCTGATGGTGTTGCTGAAATCATTGGATTCACGACAAAAATAAAAACATCTGAAATGGTTCAGTGAGAACTCTGGCTAAATCAGCAGTCCCATGACTAATATTCAAAAGACCATCACAAGAACAATTCCAGACAATTCCTCATCACATATTCTAAAAGCAATGACAAACAAACTCTTCCATGTAACATTCACTCCACCCTTTGTACCAGTTTCAAGACAAGGAAACACTGACACACACACACACACACACACACACACACACACTCATGTTCATACATACATAATACATACAGGCGCAGGAGTAGCTGTGTGGTAAGTAGCCTGCGTACTAACCACATCAATTAACTATTCAGGTCAATTCATTTGACAAAAATATTTTCAGGGTACTGCCCCAGCATGGCTGCTGTCTAATGACTGAAGCAAGCAAAACTTTAAAAGATATAATTGGGAAAGCAACTTCTTAACCATCCATTCATCCATTTACTCATCAACACTGCACCAACATAACACACAGACTCTGTGCCAAACACCCTTGTTTCCCCTAATGTATCATGTTGTTAGGCTAACTTCCTTAATCTAATATATCGTTAGACACTTTGGTAACCCCACCTCAAATTGTCTAATGCAACACATAGACCATACGAAACAAACCTGCCCAGTCCTACCCCTGTGATTCTTTAAAATAGCTGAACCTTTGTATTTTGGTGGAGATTACTAAATTATTTCCTTTACTATTGAGAAAGTCTGCTGCTCTTATCATCATCAACAGGAACCAGAACCCAACCCGAACCTTTGTTGGCCATAAAAATGGGGAGAAAAATTGACATTTTCAGTTAGAAATTCTTGTCCACAGCTGTTATGTTGAGTAAAAATACTAAAGAAAACAAACAACAAAAACAAAAAAAAAAAATGGTAAGGTTGATATTTAGCAAAAAAAGAAAAAGAAAAAAGTAAAGAAAGCAAAATGAAAAAGGAACAAAAAAAAAAAGAAAAGAAAATGTTGACTGCCAACCTAGATAAGTACCATTTTGTTTTCAAAGTCGGTAACCTTTATTGTGTATCATAAGTTCTTGGCTTTTAACCTTTCAAAGAATTCACCGATTCACCCCAATATTATCAGGTTTAGATGGACAGCAGCAGGTTCAATGGTTGCAATCAGGTTTCAGTTAACTCTACAGAAATTCTTCTTCTTTGGAACGGTGAATCTCAAAAGAACATAAAGGCAAATCCTACATCAACTTTTCTTTACCTCAGCCTCTTTCCTGCATGCTGAAGAAACATTGGTTCTATTCTTTGACTTGCTGGTTCCATCGACTCTAGAAAAGCAATGTGAAATGAAGTGTTTTTCTCAATAACGCAACCTACTACTCTGCCTGGGAATTGAACCTACAGTCTGGCAATTATATAACATCCTAACCACTAGGCCATGCACGTTTTGAGAGAATTTGAAATTATTCTTTTTCAGAACGGTGAATCTTGAAGCTCATAAAGCTATAAATAATGGGCTCACATTTTGGCACGAGGCCAGCAATTTTGGGGGAGGAGGTAAGTTGATTACATATATACGACGGGCTTCTTTCAGTTTCTGTCTGCCAAATCCACTCACAAGGTTTTGGCCGGCCCAAGGCTATAGTAGAAGACACTTGCCCAAGGTGCCACGCAGTGGGACTGAATCCGGAACCACATATGTATAAATATATACATATATATACATATATATGGGAGAATATACAAATAATAACAACAGACGAGGACAGGTGGTGTAAATAACAAAAGTATATATTAGTATGACGCTCGGGAATGTATTCATCCTTCCTCTCTCTCTCTCTAAATATATATATATATATATATATATAT
>NC_068995.1:49592707-49596457 GCF_001194135.2 Octopus bimaculoides | reverse complement strand
TATATATATATATATATATATATATATATATATATATATATATATATATATTTACATGCAAAAGTGCATACATATATGCATGATCATAGATATATATGCATGTCAAGGAGTATATCTATGCAATCTTTCATACCCTTACTTCTATGTATCAACGTGTGTGTATCTGCAAATGTGCATGTATGCATGAGTGTGTCTGTGTGTGTGCACTTTGCATTTATTTTGATTTATTTGTTTATTTCATAAAAAAATATTTGCCATGAAAAATATACACATAGTGAAACAATGTGCATGCACACACATGCATATGTCATATGTGTACACAGATGACTGCACATATGCAGATATTCACATGCAAACATACAATGTGCACTTGTATTGCATTGCACCATTTCTGCTACCAGCAGATATATACTACATAAGTATATAGAAATTAATGAAGCGTGGGAAAGATTTTGTTACCATAGTTACATCACGGTTGATTTGTTAGAGGAAGGAAGAATTGAGATGATGTTTCGTTTTAAAAGAGGGAACAAAAATACAAATTTGGTAAAATTCAGAAGATATTTCTTGCTAAACGTAAGAATGTCTTTCCCATTGGCAAAAGGGGCTGATTAAATAAGTACTAGGCTTAAAAATAATAAGTCCTGGGGTCAAATTGTTCGACTAAAACCATTATATGCGGTGCTCCAGCATGGCCATAGTCAAATGACCGAAACAAGTAAAAGAATAAAAGAATACCAAAAAATAGTATTTCATACACAATACCATCAGAAAGGTAAGATATATTTCCACCTACGAGATGTCATGTTTTGACTAAAAAGTTACGCTAGACGCACACCACTTGTGTTTTATTTTTTATTATACAAGTATTAGGTTTTATGTAATGTATAAAAACAGAGTAGTGAACATGATTACAGGTAAATAAATCGAAAACTGCAAAAGAAAAAAATCTGTGTTATGCTTTTAAGGTAATGTACAAGTAATGACACTAGTCGTGTTTCACTCATACATGGAGGTGAAATTCAGATCTCACATAAAAATAATGATTTGTATTTACTATAAACTAAACATGACAATCACTACTTACATACGGTACTTGTGTATCATAACGGAATCCAAATAGTGTGTTTGGTAGAACTTTCCCAGTACTTTGTGGAATTTTCCATTTCTGGTGTTATGTCGGAAGTCAAAGACCTTTTGAATTTTGGAGGTTTTCAGATTTTTGAACTTCAAATAAAGGATTTTCAGCTGTATAATTATTATTGTGGCACTTGGTTGGTTATGATGACAAGGGTTCCAGTTGATCTGATCAATGGAACATCCTGCTCGTGAAATTAATGTGCAAGTGGCTGAGCACTCCACAGACACATGTACCCTTAACATAGTTCTCGGGGAGATTCAGCGTGACACAGAGTGTGACAAGGCTGACCCCTTAAATTACAGGCACAACAGAAACAGGAAGTAAGAGTGAGAGAAAGTTGTGGTGAAAGAGTACAACAGGGTTAGCCATCACCCCCATGCTGGAGCCCTGTGGAGCTTTAAGTGCTTTCGCTCAATAAACACTCACAACGCCCTATGATCCTACAACCACGAGTCCACTGCCCTAACCACTGGACTATTGTGCTTCCATCATAATTATTATACATCATAAAGATGAGATTTATAACTCAGAAAATTATGACCTTTATTATTTGGTAAGTGGGCGCATTTCTTGTGCCCTGTTTGTCACTCATACCTTGTTTATTTGTAATTTACTGCACATCTCCAGACTGAATCACTGATCGATGTAGCTATAGTATACACATGTTAGGTTTAGTTGAATCTTTTCCATGCAATGAGGTTTCAAACCATGGTATGGCTAACAATGTTTGAGCTGGTGGGTTAAATTTTATCCATGCAATGAGGTTTCAAATCAAATCAGAGAAACTTCACCTGTGTTTGATCTGTTAGGTTTAGTTGAATCTTATCCATGTAGTGAGGTTTCAAACCATGGTATGGCCAAAAATGTTTGGCCTCTTAGGTTAAATTATATCCATGCAATGAGGTTTCAAACTTTAGCAATGCTAACTATGTTTGACCTGTTAAATTAAATTTTGCCCTGACCATGAGGTTTTAACAGCTGTCTTTATGTTCTGAGTTCAAATTCCACCGAGGTTGACTTTGCCTTTCATCCTTTCGGGGTCGATTAAATAAGTACCAGTTATGCACTGGGGTCGATGTAATTGACTTAATCCCTTTGTCTGTCCTTGATTGTCCCCTCTATGATTAGCCCCCTGTGGGCAATAAAGAAATAAATAAGGGACAGAGGGAGTGTTATAGAGTAATCACCTTTCATAACATCATTAACCTGTTTGTTACCTTATTTCTTATTAAAATACACTATTTTACTTTCAATTAATGATCAATTAAGTAAAATAACTTCATCATCATGAAGCTGGTCTTTGGAACTTAACACAAGATTTTGATAGGTGATAGGGGAGTTTGTCTCATAAAACAAGGGCTAATTTCAGCACAGGTTGGCATCAAAAGGGTAACAAATAAGGAAAATATAAATTTACTTCTTCCCTATCTTTAATGTAATAAGTATCGAATATTACATTTATGTAATAAATCACCTTTTTAAGGGACTGTTTCTGATTTTTTTTTTTTTTTTTTTTCCCTCTTTATAAAGGTGATTTCATCTGTTAAGTTGTTTTGTTGACATAAATACAGAAGTTTGAGTGTTTCATTTGTAAGCAATAATGTTAATAGGTGATACTTTGAGGTACCAGCTGTGGTATGGTCAATGTCTGAGGGATATCATATAGGGAGTTAAAGGAGGGTAGATGAAGAAGGAGAAGCTTATTAAAGATGGCTATAAAAAACAAAATACAGCAACAAAAACAACAACAACAATAATAATAATAATAATAAACAACAGCCCTTTAGGTTCACAGCAACCCTGAACAAAGAAACTACATCATTTAAGAAATACAAATACACTATTGAAGTTCTTTTTTCTCTTCTGGTATGTATATATATATTCTATGTTCTTTTATTTGTTTCAGTCATTTGACTGTGGCCATGCTGGAGCACCGCCTTTAGTCGAACAAATCGACTCCAGGACTTACTCTTTGTAAGCCTAGTACTTATCCTATTGGTCTCTTTTGCCGAACCGCTAAGTTGCAGGGATGTAAAAACACCAACATCGGTTGTCAAGCGATGACGGGGGACGGGGGAAACACAAACACACACACAAACATACATGCAGATATACATACACACACATACATATATATATATATATTTATATGACGGGCTTCTTTCAGTTTCTGTTCACCAAATCCACCCACAAGGCCTTGGTCGGCCCGAGGCTTTAATAGAAGACACTTGCCCAAGGTGCCACACAGTGGGACTGAACCTGGAACCATGTGGTTGGTAAGCAAGCTACTTACCACACAGCCATGCCTGCACCTATATATATAGATATATATTTTTTTTTCAACAAATGTTAACATAAAAGTATATATAAGATGATATATGGAGTGACAACTTAGCATGGAATTCTTTGTTGTTAATTCCAATCTGAGTAGCAGAGATTTCCATGGGGTCTTAATAAAATTGGTTTCAGTGGTAACAACTGGAACTGTGGTTGGTGTTGAATGGTCTGGTTAATAGTGGTGATGCCTGTCTAGAGACCAATCAAGTGAAGCAGGGAAAATTATAACATTTAACAAAAGCAACCCCACAAATATGATATATATATATATA
>NC_068995.1:49589849-49592483 GCF_001194135.2 Octopus bimaculoides | reverse complement strand
CACACACATTTAGGCACATACATCAAAGCATGAGTGTATAGCCATTCGCTAGTGTCTATATATATACACACACACACACACACACACACACACACATATATATATATATATACTTTGTGTAAGTACATGTATATGAGTATATACGTATACATGGATTGAGTATAAAAGCATATTTCAAAACTTGCTAACAAATTATATACATAAATATATATATATATACACACACATACATATATATATATATATATATATATATATATATATATATATATATATATATATATATGTATATATATAGACACACACATATGTATATATGCATGTATATGTATTCGTATGTATGTATGTCTGTATCTGTAATTTTTTTGTGTAAATTATAAATATTTCATATATATTCTTATTTTTCGTATATTAAACAATGATCAGTTTATGGCAAGCTGTTGATCTTCCTTCTATTTTTTTACGACAAAACCCTCTCATTTCAAAACCAGAGCTCTTTTTCCTATTTTTATCTAAAATACAATAGCCTTTGTCTATTTCTTATGGACTTAGAAAAAGAAAAAGAGGAAAACAATCATGGCATAATCATAAGAAAACAATAACAAAATCACAACATTTCATAACTTAATATTATCACATTAACCAGCACAAATAATCTAAGCTTCCATTCACCAAGTTCCACTCGCAAAATATTGGTCAGCCACAGGCCAAGGTAGCTGAAATCTGTACAAGGTACTATGCTGTAGGATTGAACTTGGAACCACTACTATAGCTGCAAAATGAACTTCTTGACAACTTTGTCAGATGATTAGGGGCCTGGAGATATTAACAACCTTTAATTCAATGTACTACAGTTGTAGTACTAGTGATGGCTTTATGAACCTATAATACTGGACGGTCTGACTGAAAAACTGGTAAGCTAGGGAGTGGCACCAGGTTCTATTCTGATTTGGCATGGTGTCCACAACTGGATGTCCATCCTAATGTGTTGAAACTCTTCTATGTCAAAATTGCCCCTTTTCTATGAGACAAACTCCCCTATTACCTATCAAAATCTCATGTTATGTTCCAAAGACCAGCTTCATGATGACAAAGTTATTTTACTTAACTGATTATTACTTTCAAGATTAATTGAAACTAAAACAGTGTTTCTCAACCATTTTTTTCCCTCTGGGCCCCTTAGAATCCTACTTTACCCGGATGGATCCTCTTTGCCATTTGATGTTTAAAAAATTCCCATTATATTTTTATAATTAAATTTTGTTAGGAAATATACAAAAAAAAATTCTTTAAAATATTTTGTGTATTGTGGTATATAAAAAAGCATCCACTACACTCTTGGAGTGGTTGGCATTAGGAAGGGCATCCAGTTGTAGAAACCATGCCAAATCAGATTGGAACCTGGTGCCGCTTCTCAGCTTACCAGTTTTTCAGTCAAACCATCCAACCCATGCCAGCATGGAAAACGGACGTTAAATGATGATGATGATGATGATGATGATAATGATGTAGGCGTTTGAGTAATATATTGCACAAATTTTATCAGCAAAATCTTATATGGACCCCAAAGGGTCATGTGGACCCCTACTGAGAACCGCATTGTGGAATGCCTAACAGGTTATTATTACTCAAATTAATATTGATTATAATTACAGTTATTAAATAAGAAAAGGTAGGTGGTGGGGATTAAGGTGTGATATCTGAAACAATGTTGTTAGTATACTACTAAGATAGAAAGTGCAAAAGAATTGATAAAATCTTTTAGTCTCTGTATTTATAGATATATGTAACTTATGGGTAGAATACAACTAATAAGGATAACCGATAAGGCACTCTACTTAACCCTTTCATTGCAAAATTAAATTTCATACTTATCAGGGTAAAGGCCCCCTTCGATTATGAATGACCATAGGATTGCACCTAGACAGTTACCCTCCGAGATACAAGTCTGGGTAAGGTTGTTTATGGAAGACCAGCAGTCACCCATTCATACCAGCCCCCCTTCTTCATGCCACCGATGTTATCCAAGGGAAGGGTAAATGTTGATACAGCTTGGCACCAGTGATGTTGCAACTCATTTCTACAGCTGAGTGAACTGGAGCAATGTGAAATAAAGTGTCTTGTTCAAGAACACAACACACAGCCCGGTCTGGGAATTGAACTCACTACCTCATGACTGTGAGCCTGACACTCTAACCACTGAGCCATGCGCCACAGTAATAATAATTAATAGCTATCAAAAAATAGAATTGGTAATTTCTGCAAGTCACACTGCCTCAATAGACTTGACATATAAAGAAGGATATGAAACAGCTGTAATCATATGGAAGTCATGGAGAAAAATACCTTTAACACCTTCAGACATTGTGCTTTATTTATTCTTTGCAGATAAATTTCTTGTTCAGATTTCCTTGATTTTCATTTATAAGGACATATTGCATTACACTATATTGTAATTGATTATTATGTAAACTGATAGCCAATTACAGATGGGAAGCTTACTGTGATAGGTGCATGGCTCTCTGAATCCATATATAGTCATATTCTTCTATCTATCTATCTATCTGTCTGTCTGTCTGTCTGTCTGTATATATGTATTACATATGTTTATTATTTCCCCCCCCCCTCTCTCTC
>NC_068995.1:49585754-49589839 GCF_001194135.2 Octopus bimaculoides | reverse complement strand
TATTATTTCCCCCCCCCCCTCTCTCTCTATATATATATGTGCAAACATACACACATGCAAACATGTAGAAACATGTTGGTGGTTGTTGTTAGTGTTGTTGTTGTTTTTCTATGGAGGTTGTGAAGTACATTTCAGCTGAGAAATGTACTCACTTATATACACATATAATTACATGATCTCACATGCGCACGTGCACACACACACACACACACACACACACACACACACACACACACACACACACACACACAGAGGCATGTGTATGTGTGTAGGTATGGTTATAGGCACAGGTATGCTGTGTCGTTAAGAAGTTTGCTTCCCAGCCACATGATTCTGGGTTCAGTCCCACTGCAAGACACCTTGGGTAAGTGTCTTTTACTATAGCCCCAGGTTGACCAAAGCTTTGTGAGTGGACTTGATAAACAGAAACCGAAAGAAGCCCATTGTATATCTGTGTGTGCGCGGAGGGGTTCCTTATGATCACCAGTGTTGGTTTGATTATGTCCCTGTAGCTTCACAGTTTGGCAAAAGAGGCTGAAGGAATAAATACCAGGCTTAAATAGAAAAAAAAAGAGTACCATGAATGATTTTATCAATTGAACCCTTCTAGGTGGTACCCCAGCATGGCCGCAGTCCAATGACTGAAATAAGTAAAACATAAAAGATTTGTGTGTGTGTGTGTGTATGTATCTGAGCGTGAGTATATGTGAGTGTGTGTGTGTATGTGTGTGTGTGTGTGTGAATGTGTGTGTGTGTATGTGTGAGTCTGTGTGTATGCGTGTATGTGGGCATGTGTGTGTGTGTGGGGGGGGGGGGGTGTATGTGCGTGTGTGTGTGGGTATGTGAGTGTGTATGTGTGTGTGTGTGTGAACCTGGAACCATGTGGTTGGGAAGCAAACTCCTTAAACACCCAGCCATGATTGTGCACACAGACGCACGCACACACACGTATACATACACACATACACACATATGCACACACAAACAAATATATCTATACTCACACATGCACACATATGCACATGCACACATACACACATATATCTGTAAACACATACATATATCTATACACACACATATCTATACACATGCATACACACATATGCACACACACACTCACATATACACATATGCACACACACACACACATATATCTATACACACACACATGATATATATATATATATGTATATAAAACATACACACACACATACACACACACACATACACATATGCACACATATATCTATACACACACATATATCTATACACACACATATATCTATATACACAGACACATGATATATATATATATATATAAGGCACACACACACACACACACATGATATATATATATATATATAAGACACACATACACACATGCAGAGTTGTATTTTGTCCTTACTGTGTTATCCATTGATGGTGGTTAATTAAGTATAAAGGTGAATCAATATTATGAAAAGATGCTGAATGCATTGTGTGGATGTTGGTGGATGCAGGTGAGAATAATGAAGGAATTACTGTTGGTTGATTGCCTTGATGAAGACAGAATGATTCTCTTTATCACAAGCATCGTCACCACCACCACCACCATCATCATCATTGATGTAATCATCACAACCACCATCACCACCTCAGCCACCACCATCAACAACATCACTACCACTACATAGTGTGGGATATATCAACTCTTATGGTCCCATGTTGAGACAGTCACTGAAGTTGAAGGTGGATTCATAGAATCTTATAAGAAAAGCTTATCAAAGAACATCTGCAGAAATTTTGGTTAAAATACATTTGGTTTTTTTTTTTTTGCTAGATTAGAGTTGCTTTATTAAATTACCAAATATGTCTCCAAATATCTCTCACATCCTGTGTGTTTGTGTGTGTGTGTGTCGGGGTATACACACATTATAAATGCATATACATACATGCAGAGGTGTATATACACATATATATATATATATATATATACATATATGCAGTCAAATCGTCCAACCCATGCTAGCATGGAAAGCGGACGTTAAACGATGATGATGATGATGATGATGATGCCTCAGTGACTTCATCCAAATTCATACTACTGGTCTCTTTGAGTTATTTTCTCTTAGGACTTGTTACATTTTGATCTATCTATCTATCTATCTATCTATCTATCTATCTATCTATCTATCTATCTATCTATCTGTCTGTCTGTCTGTCCATCTGTCCATCTGTCTATTTATCTGTCCATCTGTCTATCTGTCTATCTACCTATCTATCTATCTATCTATCTATCTATCTATCTATATATCTATCTATCCATCGGTTCTATCTATCTATCTATCTATCTATCTATCTATCTATCTATCTATCTATCCAACCATCTCTTCATATGATTGTCTGCCCACCTGTTTGTCTGTCTGTCTGATTGTCCAACAGTCTGTCTATCAACACTCACATGTATACACATATATATACATGTATGTATGTATACACACATACACACACCTGTGTGTATATGTATGTGTGCGTGTATGTATATATGTGTGTGTATGTGTGCGTATGTATGTGTGTGTGTCTGTCTATGTGTGCATGTGTATTACAAAACGAATATCTACTCCCTCCCCACCACTACCACTCCACCATTTCTCTACCCAGTCCCCGCCACCCTAGAATGATATAACAGGAACTGATAACCACTTAGTCTTCATGAAGGAATTTACCGACACCTGACCTTTGACCTTTCACTTCTCAACCAAATGTTATCAAATTCAATGGGATAATCCTGTTGAAGTTTTCTCTTCTTATCTAACCCTTCACTATCACTCAGACGTTAATCTTTATTCCCATGTTTGATATGCATGTGGCTGTGTGTGAGTATGTACGTATCTGTGTGTATGTGTGTATGTACCACATGCTTATGCATGCGTATGTGTGCGTGTATATGTATGTGTGGGTGTGTGTATATATGTTATCCTCTTAGGCTATATCTTGTTTCGTTTGTTGTTGTCGCTCCAGCTTCTCCTTGACTGCAACCTAAACCTAACAAGTGACCATCCTATCGATTATTTTTATCTCAGGGACCAAATGCATTGTCTGATGTCTCACATGTTTTATACTAGCTTGAAAGCAGCACTCCATGTGAGTTTTGGAATTTGCTCTTGTGGAGGGGGCTAAATGGGTCTGCAGCCCCAAACTGAAAGGAACAATAATAATTAATTCTACTGGAAATACAAGGCCTCAAATTTGGGGGAAAAGGATTAAATCAATTACATCAATCCCAGTGCATAACTGGTACTTATTTAATCGACCCCGAAAGGATGAAAGGCAAAGTCAACCTTGGTGGAATTTGAACTCAGAACGTAACACATCTCACCTGGTGTGCTAATGATTTTGCCAGCTCACCACTTTAAGAAGAGAACAATAATGGTAAAGCATTTGTTGGTACCTTACCAATATGGTATTACTTTAAATTCAGTTTAAAGTTCTTTTAAAATTTGAATTTTCACCTGTTAGCATATAACAAATCCTCATCGAGACCTGATCCCAAAGCTGGATGTCCTAGAACCTAATGTTAGGCAGATTTTCAGTCCTGGGATCATCCTGATTCCAAAACCGTATTTGTCTATGCAGAGCAAATGTAGACTGAGATACAGAGGTCCCAGACGGACAGACAGAATTTCATGTTTATTATTACAGATATTATTGTATAATTTAAGGGTGATTTCGTTTCTATTTCTAGCAGGGAACTACATGGAGGTTGCCTTGTTTAGCCATCCATTTTTTAGTTGTTGTGTTTGAATACTGCACTTATAAGAAAGATGTTGCTCATGGCAGTGCCCCAGTATGGCCAGAGTCGAATGACTGAAACAAGTAAGAGATACAAAATACCATCCAACCGGATGCTAATTGATGATGGAGATAACATACACGCACACATACACACACACACACACACACACACACACAGATGTGTTCCTATCTCTGAGGGTATGGTTACGTACATGTGTGTGTTTGTATGTACACACACTTAAGTCTGCACACACACACACACACACACACACACACACACACATATATATATATATATATAAACACATACG
>NC_068995.1:49585055-49585517 GCF_001194135.2 Octopus bimaculoides | reverse complement strand
AGTCTGCACACACACACACACACACACACACACACACACACATATATATATATATATATAAACACATACGTATATACACACACATACAAAGTTATTAACGAATGTACTCATCCGTATGTTTTTTCCTCCTTGTTCTCCTCCACAATACACACACAAAAGCATAATGAAGCCAGTTAGCAACACCAACTCCAATGAGCAAACTGTATGGCTGCATGTGTATTTACACATTATACACACAAACATGCATGCGACTATACACTCTGCTCAGTCAAGTTGGCGTTGTTAACTAGCTGCATTATTCTTTGTGCTCAAAACTTATTACAAAATAATGTCCCTCAATGTTTGCTGTTAGCTTTTTGTGATAACAGCAACAACAGTAACAACAACACCAACAACAAAATCCTCATACAATATGTATATGTATGTATATATATATATATATATATATATATATGTATATAT
>NC_068995.1:49582413-49583060 GCF_001194135.2 Octopus bimaculoides | reverse complement strand
CAAATCGACCACCAGGACTTATTCTTTGTAAGCCTAGTACTTATTCTATCGGCCTCTTTTTGCCAAACCGCTAAGTTATGGGAATGTAAACACACCAGCATCGGTTGTCAAGTGATGTTGGGAGGGGGGTGGGGGGACAAACACAGACACACAAACACACACACACATACATATATATATATACATACATATATATGATGGGCTTCTTTCAGTTTCCATCTACCAAATCCACTTAAAAGGCTTTGGTCAGCCTGAGGCTATAGTAGGAGACACTTGCCCAAGGTGCCACGTAGTGGGACTGAACCTGGAGCCAGGTGGTTGGGAAGCATGCTGCATGTATGTATTATGTAAGTTAACATAAACATAAGCAAATTAGTATACTTTCCTAAACATCTCATCAAATTAGCCTCTTTTATGTATGAATGTATAGATACATATATGTGTGTGTGTGTGTGTGTGTGTGTGTGTGTGTGTGTGCTCGTGCATACATGCTTTTAAAATCCTGTGTGAATATGAAAGTGTGCAATACTCATTATAAACTTTATGCATATATTTATGGCTGACCATAAATATATTTGTGCTTGTAGGTTGTGTGTGTGAATGTATATATATATATATATATACACACACACACACACACACATATA
>NC_068995.1:49581197-49581798 GCF_001194135.2 Octopus bimaculoides | reverse complement strand
TAGACACATACATGTGTGTATCTATGCATGTATGTCTATATTTATGTCTAGACAAATACAACTGGTTACCAAAATACACCAATGTACTTATATTCACACACACACACACACACATACACACACACACACACACACACACATATATAGGCACAGAAGTGTGGTAAAAAGCTTACTTCCCAACCACATGGTCCCGGGGTCAGTCTCACTGCGTGGCACCTTGGCTAAGTGCCTTCTTATTATAGACTCGGCCTGACCAAAACCTTATGAGTGGATTTGGTAGATGTAAACTGAAAGAAGCCCGTCGTATATATGTACGTATATATATGTCTGATTATATGTCTGTGCACACGTTTGAATGTGGTGTGTGCCAGAGGGTTTGCAAATCCAATGGGGGACTTAAAAGACATGTTAGGATCCACAATGAGCAGAACTTACTTGCAGGTATTGGTGGTGCAAATCAGAGGTGCAATCTGTGTGGGTGTTTCTTCAAAACACTGTCTGGTTTAAAAAGCCACATCAGACGCCATGAACAGGCTAAGGTGTAGGTGCAGGGGGTGGTCAAACTCTGTGTAAGGAGTAGACAACCACCATATATATATAT
>NC_068995.1:49578651-49580848 GCF_001194135.2 Octopus bimaculoides | reverse complement strand
GTACTCTAGAATAGTTTCTTCCTGAGTAGTGGATCAACCAACTAAACAGAGGATTCCAAGGTGGCAAACGTAAACCAAGACAGGAAAAATTGGACAGTGAAAACAACATAAAAAAGCCGTACGGCCAAACGCGAATCTGATGTAGAACGCTAGTAGTTCGTCTTGCCTTCACAACGGCTGGAGTGAAAAGAAAGTTGACCACAGGTCACACGAGAGCAGAGAAGATGGTGGAGGGAGGAAGTGGAACAAGGAGGAAGAAACAGGAGTGTATAGCAGTGAAGTAGAAGTTAGAATAACAGAAAGAAGCAGAGCGAGACGGGGAAATGGGTAAGAAGAAAGATAGATAGGTAGATAGAGGGGTCCTGTACCCTGATATGCATGCATATACACATGTAGATGTAAGTATGTACATATATGTGTGTATACATGTATATATATTCTTTGTATTATATATATATATATATATATATATGTAGGTATGTATGTGTGTCTGTGTTTGTCCCCCACCATCGCTTGCCAACTGATGACAGTGATGTAGAAGACAATCATCACTGCCATCATCGTCATTATCATCATCATCATCGTTATCATCATCATCATCATCATCACTATCATCATCATCATCATTGTCAATGGACCACATACGAACAGTCAGACACACGTGTTTCACCCCTCTTGCGTGATGCATCCCACCCTCCCACCAACCTCATACCTTTGGCCATAACTGCCCCACCACCACAACCACCATCACCATCACCATCACCAATAACAACAAGAAACCACCACCACTATGAGAACGATGACCATCATCACCACCACCACCACCACTATGACGATGACGATGACGACCACCAGGACAATTGCTGCTGCTGCTGCTACCGCCACTACTACTACTACTACTACTACTACTACTACTACTACTACTACTACTACTACTACAACAATTAGTGTCACTGCAACTACTACTAACTAATCACCACCACTGCCACCATATCCCAAACACCAAAATTAACACCTGTACTATAACACTGTCATCACTTCTCCATTGCTACCACTATGCTAACACCACCACTATCACAACCACTTCCAACACCAACACCAACACCAACACCACCACCACCACCACCACAGCCACCACCATCAACACAACCACCACCATTACCATTACACTATAACACCGCCACCACTTTTTTTACTTCCACCACAACCACTATGACACCACCGGGCGCCACTACCACTACCACCACTACAGCAATTAACAACCGCTACACACAAACATCATCGTTACGCCGCCTAAACCACCACCACAACCACCGCCGCCGCCGCCGCCGTCGCCGCTTCCCCCCACCCTCACCAGAAAGAAAAATGAAGTTTGTTTGAACAATGTTATCTTTTTCGCTAATTTTAGATTATTTGTGGGTATTTTGTCAGGTCAAAGTCACCTTGTCTTTTGACCTCTGCCAACTGGTGATGGTGATGGTGATGATGATGATGATGATGGCTTAAGATGTAGTAGTAGTAGTTGTTGTAGTAGCAGTAGTATTATCAGCAGCTGTGGTAGTGGTGGTGGTGGTGGTGGTGGTGGTGGTGGTAATCTTCGTCGTAGTAGTAGTACTATTAGTGGTAACAATTGGTGATGATGATGATGATGATGATGTGTTGGTGGTGGTGATTGTGATGTGGTGATGATGGTTGCAGTGGTGGTGGTGATGGTAGTGGCGGTTGTAGTGGTGGTTGTGGTAGTGGTGATTGCAGTGGTTGTTGTTGTTGTGGTGGTGGTGGTAGTGGCGGTTGTAGTGGTGGTTGTGGTAGTGGTGATTGCAGTGGTTGTTGTTGTTGTGGTGGTGGTGGTAGTGGTAGGGGTGGTGGTGATCACAGTGGTTGTTGTGGTGATGGCAGTAGTGGTGGTAGTGGTAGTTGTGGTGGTGATTGCAGTGGTTGTTGTTCTTGTGGTGGTGGCAGTAGTGGTAGTGTTGGGTGTAGTGGTAGTAGTGGTAGTGGTAGTGGTGGTAGTGGTAGTTGTGGTGGTGGTGTTTGAAGTGGTTGTTGTTGTGGCGACGATAGTGGTGGTGGTGATTGTAGTGGTTGCTGTTGTGGTGGTAGTGGTAGAGGTGATCGTGGCAGTGGTAAACAAATTGTCTTTGTGTCTACAAACTTGCAATTATGAATACATACACCTTATCTTTTCTATTTACGC
>NC_068995.1:49576979-49577997 GCF_001194135.2 Octopus bimaculoides | reverse complement strand
ATTTGGTAGACGGAAACTGAAAGAAGCCCGTCGTATATATGAATATATATATGTATGTGTTTGTGTGTCTGTGTTTGTCCCCCCAACATCGCTTGACAACCGATGCTGGTTTGTTTATGTCCACGTAACTTAGCGGTTCGGCAAAAAGAGACCGATAGAATAGGTACTAGGCTTGTAAAGAATAAGTCCTGGGGTCGATTTGCTCGACTAAAGGCAGTGCTCCAGCATGGCCGCAGTCAAATGACTGAAACCAGTAAAAGAGTAAAACAGTATAAAATGATATTCGTTTTTCCTGAATGAAAACAGCAGCTTCTGGCTTCTCAACGATACACACATATTAAGGATGTCATCCAAGGTATTATTCCAGAAGTTTTGAAACTTATTCGGGAAAGACATTTATCAATATCGAGTAGCTGTGTGGTAAGAAGCTTGCTTTGCAGCCACTTGGTTCTGGGTTTAGTTCCACTGCGTGGCACCTTGGGCAAGTGTCTTTTAATATAGCCTTGGGCTGACCTAAGCCTTGTAAGTGGATATGGTAGATGGAAACTGAAAGAAGCCTCTGTAGGCAATTTGGCTGATGCTGGTGTTACGTAACTGACATGCTGATGACACGTAAAAAGCACCTTGAGAGCGCTGGGCTTCATGGAGGCAATGATGATGATGATGATGGTGGTGGTGGTGGTTATGATGATGATGATGATGATGATGGTGATGGTGATGATGATGATGATGATGATGATGATAATGATTATGGTGGTGATGATGATGATGATAGTGATGATGATGATGATGGTAATGATGATGTTGATGGTGGTGGTGGTGATAATGACGATGATGATGATGATGGTGGTGGTGGTGATGATGATAGCTGAAAAATAAAATGCAAATAAGCAAAGATTAAGAAACCTCAAGTTGCAGGAATTAAATAAATTTTCAGCAATAAACTCTATCAGATTGTAATTTCCCCTCCTACAACCCCACCCCTTACTCATCTAATTTCATTATATATATATATATA
>NC_068995.1:49570561-49571911 GCF_001194135.2 Octopus bimaculoides | reverse complement strand
TAGTTACATCAAAAGTCACCCAACTAAACACGTAATTTCTTTTTTCTCTTGTCAGCATCATTCTTTTTGTCATCTCTCATCTCATCTCTTTAATGTCCTTAAACACACACAACAAACACGTGTGCATGTGTGTGTGTGTCTGTGTGTGTGTCTGTGTGTGTGTGTGTATGTCTCCTCGGTGCCTGCGTCTGTGTGTGTGTCTGTGTGTGCGTGTATGTGTGTGTGTAATTACATGTCTTTAATACACATTGCTCTTGTCTATCTCACTTCTCTGCTTGGCACCACTCTTCCTATCTCTCTCTCTCTCTCTCTCTCTTTTCTTTATCATCATCATCATCATCATCATCATCATCATTATTATCATCATCATGATTATCAGCGTTGAGATTTCGATTGTGAAGTCGTGAGTTCGATTCCCGGACCGGGCTGCATGTTGTGTTCTTGAGCAAGACACTTTATTTCACGTTGCTCCAGTTCACTAAGCTGTAGAAATGAGTTGTGATGTCACTGGTGCTGAACTGTATCGACCTTTACCTTTCCCTTGGATGATATCAGTGGCACAAATTACATTAAAAAAATATCTTGAAATACTACGGAGTAAATTTATTCAATAAAATCGCCATTGGCTTCAACCACGGCCTCCAGACGACTTCGGAATCTCCTGCAGCTCTTCTGGACGGTCTCCTTGTTTGAGCTGGTGAATGTTGCTGCCATAATCCCTGCTTTCAGTTCATCTTTGGCGCTACAAAGAGTTTTGTGGGTCTCACGCTCAACTGCGCCCCAGACATAATAATCAAAGAGGTTGCAGCCTGGAGAGTTAGGTGACCAGATGTTAGGGGTGAGGTGCTTGCAGAAATTGTGTGACAGCCATGCCTGGGTTCTCCTGCTTGTGTGGCATGGTGCAGAGTCCTGTCTTCCAGCAGCCACGCTCTTGATCCAGGGCAGCACTACCTCCTCCAGGCATTTGATGTAGGCCTCCATGTTGAGTGTGAGGACATGTGGGAAGATGAATGGAGGCATAAATCGCCATCACAAGTGATTACCCCAAACACCATGATGTTGACTGGATGTTTGATTTCTATCACTCTCAGTACATGTCCTCAGATTGCTCTATCCTCAGACTGACACCCAAACAATCTGAAATGTTTGTATTGGAGCTTCTGGTAGAGTGAATTGCGTCATGGTGCTGTTTTTCTCATAGACGGTGCTCAACTGACCCTACTATACTGTGTAGTGGATAAAATCAAAAACAAACAATGCACAAGCACGAAACTAAAAGTATAAAATTGTGACAATTTACCCATCCCACCCTGTATATATATATATATATATATATATATATATATATAT
>NC_068995.1:49569039-49570288 GCF_001194135.2 Octopus bimaculoides | reverse complement strand
ATATATATATATATACACTGAAAAGACAGTAAGTTCTCATTACTTTATAAATGCATGTTGTTTTAAATGTCTTTCATGTTATGGCTTTGTTTGATGTTTTTCCCTGTTGAGATTCAAGCTTCATTCATGTTGCATGTCTTGTTAGCATTCTTTCCACATGTGTGCAGTATTGTTTACTTACACATATATATAGGAATACATGATACAATGGTATCATGATATCAGATCAATGTAAAACATGCTATCTTAAAGATACCGTGTTCACATTAGCATATATCATCATCATCATCATTTTGCATCCATTGTTCATGCTGGCATGGCTCGGATGGTTTGACCAGGGCTGGGAAGTTGAGGGGCTGCACCAGACTCCAGTCTGATTTTACAGGGTTCCTACAGCTGGATGTCCTTCCTAATGCCAACCACTTCGAGAGTGTAATGAGTGCTTTTATGTGCCGCCGGCACATGTGCCAGTTGCGTGACGCCACGACTGATTTCTCTTGGCTTGATGAGTCTTCTACTCAAGCGCGGCATATTGACAAAGGGCTCGGTCATTTGTCCTTGTCTCCATGAGGCCCTGCTCTTGAAAGGGGCTTTTTTATGGAGAAGGGATAATGTTGTTTCAGCCCTTCTCTTTTTGCTCCTTTCTTCCGCTCTTCTGTCCCTTTATCTTGCACCCTTGTTCACCCCCCCCCACACACACACACAGTCACACACCTACACACGTACACACCTACACACACTCACATACTCATTACATGCACGCGTTCTAGTTACACACAGGTGCTAGTTATATATGTACATGTGTGTGTGTGTGTGTGTGTGTATGTTTATTTGAGTATATGTGGGTGTGTATGTGTGTTTAGATATATACAAACATAAACATATATAACATATATAAACATATATATGTATGTATTTATAGGTGTATGTGTGTATGTGTTTGTGTATGTGTGTATGTGTTTGTGTATGTGTGTATGTGTGTGTGTAAGAAGACAGTTGAAGCCTGTGACAAGACAATATCAGCCAACCAACCAACCAACCAACCAGCCGGCCAACCAACCAGCCAGCCAGCCAGCCAGGGGAAGGACAAAACGTAAAGATGAAACACCTGAAGTATAATTCAATTTAAGGAGAGTGGAGGTGGTGGTGGTGGTGGTGGTGGTAGACGAGGAGGCGAAGGAGGAGGTGAGCATTATTGTCTGTGATGTACAAGAGCAGTCAGTTGATGCTCCTCTCTCTTTTCTCACTT
>NC_068995.1:49567618-49568432 GCF_001194135.2 Octopus bimaculoides | reverse complement strand
CACCACCACCACCACCACTACTACTACTACTACTACTACTACTACTACTACTACTACTACTACTACTACAGCCCCCTTTAAAAGAAACCAGAATAATGAGATTAAGATAAAAGTGAACCCTAAACAGGGGTCATTTGTCAGGGCTCTCTCGGGCCACTTCATTGCACTTAGCCTCTTCAACGAAACTCCTACAACAGATTAATCTACAACGTTGAGCAGGTATTGTACCCAGGTGTACATGCCAAGGGTGGGTGGTGTTGGGGGGAGTGGGAGCTTTACAGAAAACAAAACCACCCCCACCTGTACACGCTGGACATACTGACCGACCTCTCCCACTCCCGTCCACACCACACCTCATAACTCCTGACGACTCGCTCGCCTCGGCGGCGGCGGCGGCGGCGGCCGTGCCGTGCACCTGTATATAGACAGGGGTCCATATTGGCCCTTTAGCATTCAGATGGCTCTGTCAAATGTAATGCCTTCCTGCCTTTTCTATCTTTTGCTTGTTTCAGTCCTTAGACTGTGGCCATGCTGGAGCACCATCTTGAAAGAATTCTAGTCGATTGAATCGACTCCAGTACCGTTTTTGTTTTTCTTTTTTTTAACCTGGAACTTATTCTGTCGGTCTCTTTTGCTGATATGCTAAGTTATGGGGATGTAAACACACCAACACCGGTTGTCAAGCAGTAAGGGTGGGAGTACAAACACAGACAGAAAAGCACACGCACATAGATATATACATACATACATACATACATATATATAATGTAGATGTGTGTGTGTGTGTGTGTGTGTGTGTGTGTGTGTGTGTGTG
>NC_068995.1:49567399-49567608 GCF_001194135.2 Octopus bimaculoides | reverse complement strand
TACTACTACTACTACTACTACTAATAATAATAATAATAATAATAATATTACTACTTTTCTGATTGTTGGATTCAGCTGCTCATACACACACACACACACACACGCGCGCGCACACATGCATGTATATACACACACAAACAGATACATGAGAATTTGCTTGTGTGTGTGTGTATAGACGTGCATGTGAGTGCATGCATTTTTGCGTATGA
>NC_068995.1:49565611-49566055 GCF_001194135.2 Octopus bimaculoides | reverse complement strand
GTATATGTATGTATGTATATTGTGTGTGTGTGGTTGTGTCTGTGTTCATACCTCCCACCAATTGACAACCAGTGTTAGTGTGTTTACATCCCTGTAACTGAGCAGTTCAGCAAAAAGAGACCGATAGAATCAGTATCAGGCTTTAAAAAATAAATATTGGGGTCGACTCATTTGACTAAAAATTCTTTAAGGCACTGCCCCAGCATGGCCACAGTATAATGACTGTGACATATGAAAGAAAAGATAAATGGATATATATGTATGTGTGTGTGTGAGTGTGTGTGTGTGTGTGTGTGCGTGCGTGTGTGTGTGTGTGTGTCTGTGTGTTTATGTATTAAAATTGTATAACATTAATTCTATGTATGGTAGAATTAATCTTTGAAATTGATAGTTTCTAATTTAGGCACAAGACATCTGTGTGTGTGTGTGTGTGTGTGTGTGTGT
>NC_068995.1:49562445-49563907 GCF_001194135.2 Octopus bimaculoides | reverse complement strand
ATATATACGACGGGCTTCTTTCAGTTGCCGTCTACCAAATCCACTCACAAGGCTTTGGTCGGCTCAAGGTTATAGTAGAAGACAGTTGCCCAAGGTTCCATGCAGTGGAACTGAACCCAGAACCATGTGGTTGGTAAGCAAGCTACTTACGACACAGCCTTTCTGTGTTTTCTTTTTAGCTGGAATTCTTTCTCAGAAAAATGAGATAATTTCAATTTTTTGGTAAGTAGTGGGGTGGAGAAAGAGATAATAAAAAGTGGAAAAAATGGCAATATAACAGGATGGGGTGGTTACATGCAGTGTGTGTGTGTGTGAATATGTATGTAGAAATGAGTGTATGAATGTATATGTGTGTGTATGTAAATGTGAAGGTATGCGTGTGTGACGAGGAGTTAGTGATTTATGTTGAAGGAAGGAAACAAAAAGCCAAAGAAATATTTTAAGAGACAGTCTGGGGTTTTGAGGGATGGTGGAGACGGTGGGTGGCAGTGTTAATGGCGGTGGTAGTTTTGGTGGGTGGTGGGTGAATCAAATCTTGTGACAATTTCCACTTCCTTTTAGTTCTCAAATCTTTAAGAGTTTTCTACAGAGAGAGACATCTGGTGTTAAAAAACACTGACTTGACTGGAATTTCATGTTCTTTAGTACAAAGTCAAAAGCGGATGGTACAGAGCTACTAAACAGTCTTTGACAAATTCCTTACATTTTGTGTGGAGAAGAAACGAAGCTACTTGAGTTAGTGGTAGTGGAGCAGAGAGGGGGGCGGAAGTTGAGAGGATGGAAAAAAAAATATTTGAAAAAAAAACTTGTTTTTAATTGTGTTTCATTTATGAAATGAAAGGGCAGACTTGCTATTAATGTATTGTTTTAACTTATTTCAGTCATTTGACTGTAGCCATGCAGGGGCACTGCCTTGGAGGATTTTCATCAGGCCCTTTCGCCAAATCTCTAAGTTATAGGGATGTAAACACACCAATATCGGTTGTTAAGTAGTGATGGGGGACAAACGCAGACACAAGACACATGAACACATAGATACATAGGTTTCGGTTTAGGTTTAGGTTTAGGTTTAGGTTTCGGTTTTGGTTTCGGTTTAGGTTTCGGCTTCGGTTTAGGTTTCGGTTTCGGTTTCGGTCTAGGTTTAGGTTTCGGTTTCGGTTTCGGTCTCGGTTTCGGTTTCGGTTTCGGTTTCGGTTCGGTTTCGGTTTCGGTTTAGGTTTAGGTTTCGGTTTCGGTCTAGGTTTAGGTTTCGGTTTCGGTTTAGGGTTAGGGTAAGGGTTAGGTTTAGGTTTAGGTTTAGGTTTAGGGTTAGGGTTAGGGTTAGGTTTCGGTTTCGGTTTAGGGTTAGGGGTAGGGTTAGGTTTGGGTTAGGGTTAGGGTTAGGGCATACACAGGTGCTTACAATTATCAAGTATTACCTCCAACATTTACTTATACATATATATATGTACATATATATATG
>NC_068995.1:49561603-49562136 GCF_001194135.2 Octopus bimaculoides | reverse complement strand
ATATATATATATATATATATATACATATATATATATATACATACATATATATATGTATGTATACATACATATATATACATATATATATGTATGTATACATACATATATATACATACATTCACACGCACATACACATATACAAACATAAACACACATTCACACATACATTTACTCTTTTTCACATATGCACACATTCACATAGAGATGCATATACATACATATAGATATGTATACATATATGTCTATGTTCGTATGTGTGTGTATACACATATATATACATACACACAAATATACACACAAATACCCACACACACAAACACACGCATCTACACATACACACACGCATCTACACATACACACACACCTGCCCTTTTAAATTGTTTCCAAGTTATCCAAGACATTTACTATCGTAGGGTTTTGGCAAGGATGGGGGTGTAGAAAAACAATGACAAAAAATAAAAGATAAAGATGGAAGTGATGCTCTTCCCGACCCCAACCGGGAGATAAGGCCACCACCACCACCACCACCACCA
>NC_068995.1:49559565-49560478 GCF_001194135.2 Octopus bimaculoides | reverse complement strand
TACATGTATGTTTATGTGTATACATTTGTACACACACACAAATATACACAGTAAAAATCATCTATGCATATATGTATGTGTGTGTGCATGAGTGTATATATATATATAATCATTATTATGATTGACCGTTGACTGAACACTATTCAATTTTTTTTCTCCGTGTTTTTCTCCTTGTCTCCGTATTCTTTCTGTTGAAGAGCGTAGCTCGAAACGTCAAAGACTTTCCGTATTCCCGAGCGTCATACTAATATATACTTTTGTTATTTACACCACCTGTCCTCGTCTGTTGTTATTTTTTGTATATTCTCCCATATATATATATATATATGAATATATGGATGCATGTGTGCGTGTGTGTTTCTGTACGCATGCAAAATGAAGAGCGTATGTTCCAATGATGTGGGCAAGGGTCATCTCGGCACGTTGGCACCGGTCTTGTGAAAGATTGTCTGTCAAAAGTTGCAGGTCACAGTATAGTTCAGCCACGCTGGTGCTGTTCTGCTGCAGTTCCTGGCACCAGGATTCTTCCGTTGCGTTTTCCTTCATCTTCTCCGAACGACTGACGGATGACAAATTATTTACTTATATTCATATATGATTGCTTACTTTACTCAATACTACTACCACTACTACTACCACTACTACTACTACTACTACTACTACTACTACTACTACTACTACTACTACTACTACTACTACTACTGTGCTACAATTATACATACAGATATGCTCCCATGTGTGAACATTCCACGCACACACACACACATATATATATATATATATTTATGAATGTAAGAGTGTTTATATATAAATATATGTAGCGTATATGTGTCTGTGTATGCATATATATACATATATATATGTATGTATGTGTACATATATATATATGTATGCATATATATATACATACATA
>NC_068995.1:49558692-49559238 GCF_001194135.2 Octopus bimaculoides | reverse complement strand
CATCACCACCACACTCACCACCATTGCCGCTACCTCATACATGCTTGTATTAAAATATTAGCATGTCCAGTTCCAGTTGTCATGGTCAGTTCCTAAGTTATTACTGACCAACACCAGTGGAGCAATCATTTATGCCAAACTTTGGCCCTGTCTTGACCTTCCCACCTGCTTTTATTTCACCTCTATCACTGTTCCTGATAAGATATTCTCACTGACTAGAAAACGGAGCTGGCACATGTCCGGATACACACATTCTCATTTTTATATATATAGATATATATATATATATATTGATATATTGATATATACATATGCATATATATATATATATATATATATATATATTGGTATATACATATGTATATATATATATATGCATATATAAATATAAATGTGCATATGTTTATATATATAAACACACACACATGCATATATATCTATACAAATGTATAATATGTATGTATACAAATATATATTCATATATATATTTATATATAAACACACATACACATAGGTATGTTTATGTATGCATACATATATATATAT
>NC_068995.1:49558102-49558682 GCF_001194135.2 Octopus bimaculoides | reverse complement strand
TATATTTATATATACATACATACACACACATGCACACATCATCATCATCATCAACATCATCATTCAATGTCCATAGTCCATATTGGCATCTGTTGAACACTTTGATAGGATCTGATGGCTCCAAGACCTGCATCAAACTCCATTGTCTTTTTTGGCAAGGTTTCTTCAGCTGGGTGTCCTTCCCAATAACAGCCAATTTAGGGCATGCAGTAGGACCTTTGGCACAAGTAATGCCGCAATGTAGCTTGCAAGACCATGAATTTCAAATGGGGGTAGTGACCCTTATACAGATGAAGGCTTTAGGTATGGAAGAAAGGGCTGGCGCAAAGCTGGTTCTTGTTCTGAGGTTACTCACATTTAGGTGAGAACGAATCAGTAGCCCCTGTGAGGAGATAAACAAAGATGATGAGGTCCTCGGGTGTGTGTGTGTGTCTGGAAAATTTGCCATAAACACTTTGTTGTAGGAAAATTTGCCATCGCAAATTTCAACATAAAGGAGACACACAGACTACAACCCATCACCATTAGCTACCATTTTGAGTTACCATCACCACACCTCTGCTCACCACTATAACATTCC
>NC_068995.1:49553025-49554127 GCF_001194135.2 Octopus bimaculoides | reverse complement strand
TATATATATATATATATATATATATATATATATATATATGTATATATGTATATATATTTATATATATGTGTGTATTTGTAAATATACACCCCCGCCCACATATATATTTATATATATGTATATATACGCACTTACACACACACACATGCACCCACAGAGTCAAACTGTGTGCTTAATTATTCACGACTCCACCGCCAGCAACAGCACCATCACCATCACTATCGCCACAACCAGCACTCTGCCTCCACCTCCATCATATCATTCCCTCTCCTCCTCCTTCTCCTTCTCCCCTTCTTCTTCCTCCTCCTCCTGCGTTCCAATCAGTCAACTTCATTGTACAGCAAATGATTTTCTGTTGTGTTTTTGTTTGTTTGTTTTCTTTTTTGTTTTTGTTTCTGGTTCGATCCAGGAAGAGGAGCAGAGTGGTAGGTTAAGTACTTGTCTAGGCATGGTTGCGTGGTTCCTCCGTGAGTCCTTTGTGCTCCCGTCCTGAATAAACAAAACAGTTTGTTAGTTAGGGGCCATCATTGAAACCCCGACTGTTGATCACAATCTATTGATCTGATCACTTCCTTCCTTCTTTTATGTCTTTGTGTCGTTGGGTCTTTGTTTTCTTTCTCTTTTGTTGTTTTTGTGGGTTTTGTTTGTGCGTGTGTGTCGCGGGAGGGTATTTGTCTTCTGGTTTTCCCCCCAGGGAGCACACATTGTGGGCATGGTTTGAATACATTTGTTCCTGTAGAAGTGTGTATGTATGTATATATGCATGTATGTATGTGTATATGTATGGACATATGTTTGTGTGGGTGTGGGTGCATGTACATATGTGTGCGTGTTGTGTGTATATGTATACATGTATGTATGTATGTGTGTATGCATGTGTGTGAGTATGTGCGCGTGTGTGCGTATGTATTCATGAATGTATGTATATATGTACGTATGTATATATGTATGTGTGTATGTATATATGTAAGTATATGTATGAATGTATGTATGTGTGAGTGTACGTTTGTATGTATATACATATATATATATATATATATATATATATATATATATATATATGTGTGTGTGTGTGTGTATGTATATACATACAAACGTACAT
>NC_068995.1:49549477-49552753 GCF_001194135.2 Octopus bimaculoides | reverse complement strand
TATATATATATATATATATATATATATATATATATATATATATATATATATGTATGTATGTATGAATGTATGTATGTTTGTATGTGTATGTGCGTGTGTATGTATATTTGTATGTGTGTATGTGTGTGTGTAGTACGTATGTGTGGGTGTGTGCATGCCTGCATGTTTGTTTACTCTGACGATTACATGTAAATATTTTATTATAAATGCGTAAGTCAGTGTTTACACTTACTACCAGTGTGTGTGTGTGTGTGTTTGTGTGTGTGTATTTTTATACACACATAATTATTTTCAGAATTATATTCTCATGTTGAACTGCACCCGTTAACCCTGTGGATCGTTGGCACTCGTTCCAAGAGCTAATTAGAACACTCCACCTTCCCTTTCATATCAGCCAATGTCAACTAAAAGTAACGTAAGTAGAAGGTATCGTGGTACTCCGTCGGTTGCGACGACGAAGGTCCTAGTTGATCCGATTAAGAGAACAATCTGTTCGTGAAATTAACGTGCAAATGGCTGAGCACTTCACAGACACGTGTACCCTTAACGTAGTTCTCGGGGATATTCAGCGTGACACAGAGTGTGACAAGGCTGGCCCTTTGAAATACAGGTACAACAGGAAACAGGAAGTAAGAGCGAGAGAAAGTTGTGATGAAAGAGTACAGCAGGGTTCGCCATCATCCCCTGCCGGAGCCTCGTGGAGCTTTAGGTGTTTTCACTCAATAAACACTCACAACGCACGGTCTGGGAAGCGAAACCGCGATCCTACGACCGCGTGTCTGCTGCCCTAACCACCGGGCCATTGCGCCTCCAGAAGGTATATAGCAGTGTAGTTTGCATGAAGCATTGTGCGATATAATTATTTTTATAAAGCCAAAACAACCAAAATTATAAGAAATAATACAAGCTGATGCTTTGTACTTTTACTTTGGTTTTCAATATTTTGGAGTTAAAACATCTTCTTCAGGAAATCTTTGGAGAAATGGTGTTATGAGTAGTTCACAGCGCTATTTCTTCAGGGATTTTTGGAAGAAGGAATACTGACACCGAAATATTGAAATATCAAAATACAAGGTGAATGTACTTACCTTTGACTTGTATTATTTCTTATAACTTGCATTATTTTGGTTTCTAATGAATCGACCACATTACTTACTTTTTAAGCTTGGTACTTATTCTACTAGTTTCTTTTGTCGAACCGCTAAGTTATGGGGGCACATACACACCAACACTAATTGCCATGGCTTGGTAGTGACACAAATACAGACACAAAGCCACACACAGAGATATAAATACATATATACATGCATACATGCATACATACATACATACATACATATATACATACATACATACATACATACATATATACACATATGATGGGCTTCTTCCAGTTTCCGTCTACCAAACCAAATCGCAACGCTTTGGCTGGCCTGAGGCTATAGAAGAAGACACTTCCCTAGATGCCATGCAGTGGGACTGAACCCGGGACCATGTGCTTAAGAAGCAAGCTTCTTACCACACAGACATGCTTGCACCATATGTATGTACACACACACACACACACACACACACACACACACATATATATATATATATATATGTGCATGTAAATACATGTATATATATTTATTTATGTGTGTGGATATATGTATATATACATATATATATATATATATGTATATGTACATGTATATACATGTATATACAAACACACACACACACTCACACACATATATATACACACATATGTATGTATACGTATCTATATGTATATTTCTTCATACACTGTCAAAAGTAATTAACGAGTGATGTTACTTAACTAAAGATTAACCTTAATCCAAATTAACACAGATTAACACTAAGTTTGCAATTTCACTGGATTATAGAAATTGTTATTTAAATAACTGTAGTTATGTAATTTAAAACCTCATTTATCAAATGTAAGCTAATAGCCTCCAATCTTAATTATAAATGTCAGATGTCAAACGTGTGTGCATGTGACAGCGCTTGTATATTTGAAAGTAATATATATATATATATATATATATATATATATATATATATATACATGTATATATATATGAAAGCAAAACTCATTTATCACAAGAATATTTAGAATATCAAGGCATGAGCTCCCGTGCTTGAGATCATGAAATGCTATTGAAAAATGCCTCCTGGAAGTAAAGCCTATTCTTTTGTGCAGCACACACGCACACACACAAACACATACACGTATGCATAATACACACACACATACACACACACACTCATCTGCACACACAAATTTCCGCGCACTCATCATCATCCTCGTTTAATGTCCGTTTTCCATGCTAGCATGGCTGGAATGGTACCTCAAGAGCCGACCAGGCCAAACCTGCACCGGACTTCTGTGACTGCTTTGGCAGGATTTTTACAGCTGGATGCCCTTCCTAACACCAACCGTTCAGCAGAGTGGACTTAACTGCCTTTTACATGGCAAAAGCACAGGCGAGGTCAGTTTTGGCAAGGTTTTTACAGCCGGATGCCCTTTTGAACACCAACCACTTTACAGTGTGGACTGGGTGCTTTAAAGTGGCAATTACTTGCAAGACAAAAACTTTTAAGAGGGGAAGAGGCATTGGAGGAGGTGATGATGGTGTTGATGCGATGATGCTGAGGAATATTATGAAAATAACAACGATGATGATGACAGCTAGACAGCTAAACAGACAGACAGACAGGCAAAAAGACTGATAGACAGTAGTGGTGGAGGCAGTGGCATTTGTGTGCCTCCCTACTGACCGTACCTCTCAGAATACGAACCACTGGCTATCACCCTCGCGCACAAGTTGATCAGCTGGTCTTCTGTTGCCGGGCACAAAAAAACAGACATTATCGTTTGCAATTACTTCCATTTATTACTATTTTAATGATATAACTGAAACATAACCACAATGATGATGATGATGGTGGTGATTTGTGGTGATGGTGGCTGGACGTGGGCGGCAGTGGTTGAATGTGGTAACCTCACTGGTCAGGCTGCTAACCTCGGTGTGCACCAGTCAATCAGGGTTGGGTGGCTACACTAAGCAGGAATAAGAACCAAGTGTTTATAATCTTTGTTTAATGGTAGATTGCTAGGTGCAACACACACCGGCCCACCCACCCGCATGCATATATATATATATATATATATATACACACACACAAATATATGTAGATATATATATAATATATATATGCATATATAAATATATGTACATATATATATATATATATATATATATATATATA
>NC_068995.1:49544793-49549121 GCF_001194135.2 Octopus bimaculoides | reverse complement strand
GGGGGGGGGGTATATTTGATGAGGACAGAGGAAAGAGAAAGAGGAAATGCAAACAATGAGAGATCAATAGATATTGATTGACAAGATCATGTATAATGGATGAGGTAATAGCTTTGATGTTTAGACAAGGCTATCTCTAAGAGCAGCTTCAACAGCTGAGATTAAAAATGATTTCACACCGAGGGAAGGGGGGTGGGCCCCCCCCACACACATGTCCACAATGCATTCTCAGACACACAAATATGCATACACATGCACACACATACAGGCAATTTATACGTATATGTTTGCGTGTGAGTAAATGTGTATGAAAATCTTTGCTTCCTTATATGTGTATATAAGTATATACATGTGGGTGTACATACAAGTGTGTGTATGTATATATATATATATATATATATGTATACATATATGTATATGTATTAGCATATATGTATGTATACATGTTTATATATATGTATGTGCATAAGTATGTATATATTAGATATATAAATATATATATATATATATCTATATCTATATCTATTTATCTATATATATATACACACATATATATACATATATATATATACATATATATATATATATACATATATACACACACACACTCATTAATTTTTTTCCCTATGCATGCCCATAGGAGTGTGGCTGTTTACACATAAATGTATGTGTCTGTGTGTGTTTATGAACATGTGTGTGTGTATATATATATTACTCTTTTACTCTTTTACTTGTTTCAGTCTTTTGACTGTGGTCATGCTGGAGCACCGCCTTTAGTCGAGCAAATCGACCCCAGGACTTATTCTTTGGAAGCCTAGTACTTATATTCTATCGGTCTCTTTTGCCGAACCGCTAAGTTACGGGGACATAAACACACCAGCATCGGTTGTCAAGCGATGTTGGGGGGACAAACACAGACACACAAACACATACACACATACATATATATATATACATATATACGACGGGCTTCTTTCAGTTTCCGTCTACCAAATCCACTCACAAGGCTTTGGTCGGCCCGAGGCTATAGTAGAAGACACTTGCCCAAGGTGCCACGCAGTGGGACTGAACCCGGGACCATGTGGTTGGTAAGCAAGCTACTTACCACACAGCCACTCCTACGTCTATATATATATATATACATACTTAAAAATCATTCTAGCTCATTAACAAATTGTACCTACGTATGTGTTTTTTATATAATATTCTGTATTCCGAAACTAAGTACATACACACGTGTGTGTGTATGTGTAAGTGTGTGTGTGTGCGTGTGTGTTTCTATTTACCACAGTCTCCCCTCCTCTCCTCTTCTCCCCTTCCCTTCACCACACCTGACCCTTAATTGCTGTGTAGCATCATCATGACAGTTAATTCGTTCCTAAACACAGCAGGTCAGTATTTTATCATCAGAAGCACCGAATAATGGTACAGCAATAAAAATAGAGGGTGGGAGGGGAAATAGAGAGAGACAGACAGAAAGACAGAAAGATAGAAGGACAGATATAGGTAGAGAGAACCATGGACAGGCACACACACACACACACACACACACACACACACACACACACACACACACACACATGTGATGATGATGACGACGACGACGGTAACGACGATGATGATGATGGTGATGACGACGACGACAACTATGACGAAGATGATGCTGATGCTGATGATGATGCTGATGATGCAGATGCTTATAGAAAGGCCTTTATGGAAAGATGACATTGTGTGGAGGTGGCCCCTCTTTTATTTGGAACCCCTCATCTCCCACCGAAAAAAAAAAAAAACCTGTAGCCTATCACTCAACACCCGTGTCATGGGTTCAATCCCACTGTTCTAGTCTTTCTTGTTTTACTTGACTCCGTTGCACTACTTGAAGCGGCAGCTGGGGTGGTTGTGACGAGGGACCCGCCACTGGGGAGGGGTCTTAAGGAGATGATTTAGGGCCGTCAGAAGATTTTTGATTACAAGAAAGGTGTAGAGCAAAGACTTGCAGCCATTGATTGGATTGCGGGATGAAGAGAAGCAGAGGTGAAAGCTCGGGTGAATACAGGGGTAGGATTGAGGGATGGGATGGGAGAGTTCAAGTGAGGGTGGGGGATTGAGGTGATGATGGGTGAGTGAGAAGGGTGGTGGGGTGGGGGACAGGGGAAAGGGTTCAGTAACGTAAGAGATCTGTGTGAGTTGATTTGGATTCTGAAAAGGACTTAAGAAGTAGATAATGCAGGGTGTGGGGAGGGTGAAGGTGGGCGTGAGGTGGTGGTGGTGGTAGTGGAGATGGTGGTGACGGTGGAGGTAGAGATGGAGATGGTAGAGGAGATGGAGGTGGCGGTGGAGATGGTGGTGTTGGCATGTATCACAATGTATGATTGATGTTGAATTTAAGGGTGGAGAGAAGGATAGGTAGGGTGGTAGGGAGGTAGGGATTCAGAGGTGATGAAGGTGATGATGATGATGATGACGATGATGATAAAGATCTTTGCTTTCATTATAACTTACAATGGACGGTGATTATGATGATGATGGTGGTGGTAGGAAGGGTAGCAATGAGTGTAAAGTCTGTGAAGATGATGATGATGATGATGATGATGATGATGATAGTGGGAGGGAGGGATGAATGATGATGGTGATGGTGATGAGTCACCATGAAGGTAGTGTGCTCTTGTCCTCATCACAAAAGCATCAAAAACGTTATTGTACCAGTCAGTAATTCATTGGGTCTGGGTAACTGGGGCGGGGTTGTGTGTATGGGCGGGGGTGGCCAAACAGGGTATTTACCTTTATACTATTATTGGTAGTAGTAGTAGGTGGTGGAGGAGTAATTAATACTCAAAAGCAAGGTACGCTAACCACATCCTTCTGCTTTCCGACCACATTCATGACAATATTCACTCAACTTACTAAGGTGAGTGTGTGTGTGTATCTACATCTATCTATCTATCTTTCTATCTATCTATCTATCTATCTATCTATCTGTCTGTCTGTCTGTCTGTCTTTCTGTCTGTCTGTCTGTCTGTCTGTCTGCCTATGTATGTATATGTATGTATGTATGTATGTATGTATGTATGTATCTATCTATCTATCTATATGTATCTATCTATCTTTCGAGCGTTGGGCCTCATGGAGGCAAAGCAGTTGAGTTCCTTTCAAGTGTTGGGTCTCACGGAGGCAACGACCAAGACCTTTGGCATCAATCATATTTGAGAAGAAGACCCATCAAGCCGAGCAAAATCGCAGTCATGGCAGATACTGGTGTCACGCAAATGGCACCCGTGCCGGTGGAACGTAAAAGCACCCATTACACTCTCGGAGTGGTCGGCGTTATGGAAGGGCATTCAGACATAGAAAACCATGCCAAATCAAACTGGAGTCTGCTGCAGTCTTCCAGCTTCCCAGCTCCGGTCAAACCGTCCAACCGTCCAACTCATGCCAGCATGGACAACAGACGTTAAATGATGGTGACGACAATGATACTGATGTGACAGTGTGATAAGAAGTCTGTAATCCAGCTCCATGGCTCCATGTTCAGGTACACTGCGCGGCACTTTGGGCAGGTGTCTTCTACTGCGGCCCCTGAGATGTCCAAGTTGGTAGATGGAAAGTGCATTGGTGTATGTGTGCGTGTAGATATGCTCCAGGATGGCCGCAGTCAGATGACTGAAACATGTAGAGGGGAATAAAAGAGAACTTGTTCTTTGTAAGCTTAGTACTTATTCTATCGATCACTTTTGCTGAACCGCTAAGTTACAGTGATGCAAACACACCAACATCAAAGTTAGAAGGCAATGTATGATTCATTCAAAACAATATTTGACAGAATAATTTGAATGCTAAAGGGTTAAGCTGAGAATTATATTAAGGGTACGTGCATCCATGGAGTACTCAGCCACTTAAAACTCAAGGTGTAATAGTCATCATTGAAAGCAACAATGGAGATTCATTTAAGGTATTGCTAAACAGCAATGACAGCTTCTCTCTGCCCATCCTTAACTTACGTTGCTGGGGTAGGTACCCCTAACCAGGACATCTAACAGTTCACATCTGCCTCTTAAGGGTCACGGTTGATGGATCTGCCTTTTGTTAACACACAGCATGCGTGTGTGTGTGTGTGTGTGTGTGTGTGTGTGTGTGTGTGTGTGTGTGTGTGTGCGTGAGTAGGTATGTGTAACTGTGTGTCTCCTTGCAGGTATAAACGTACGTTTTCATGTGTAAATATACCTCTACGTGTTTTGTGTATGTGTATGACTACGTGTGTATATATGTCTATACATGTGTACAGTTCTTTCCCACTACTAACAATCTGGGTAGCTGCGAAATAAGCAGAA
>NC_068995.1:49543000-49544221 GCF_001194135.2 Octopus bimaculoides | reverse complement strand
ATATATATAGTTTTAGGGAAAAGACCAAGTTTCAAGAACTAATAGATGAAAATCCACTATCACATATAGAAAAATTAATAATTAAAAGCAC
Organism: Octopus bimaculoides; assembly: GCF_001194135.2. Lineage (NCBI taxonomy): Eukaryota > Metazoa > Mollusca > Cephalopoda > Octopoda > Octopodidae > Octopus > Octopus bimaculoides. The sequence goes on along the minus strand of NC_068995.1, from coordinate 49,544,130 downwards.
AATAAATGAGTATAATATAAAACAAAGTAAATATCATACGATAAAGATAGTAAAGATAGCCGGGGAGCCGTCCAGACACCAATTGTTTGTTGTGGCATGCTTTCTATGGTTGGATGCCCTTCCTAATGCCAACCACTTCACAGAGTGTGCTGGGTGCATTTATGCAGCACCTGCACCAGTGCATTTTATGTGACACCAGCAACTGTAAAGGACAAGCCTGTAAGTATTGATGACAGCAATATTACTTAGCTTGAAACATTTCATCAAGTACAGCAAATCGCCATAACTCCTGGTCCCTTGTCATTTCTTCAGTGAGACCCAGCCTCCAAAGATCCTTTCTCACCACTTTGTCTTTCTGGGTCTACCCCTTCGACAGGTTCCCTCCACAGTTAGCCCTCAGTACTTCTTTACGCAGCAGCCCTCATCCATATACACCATGTGTCCAAACTAGCACCGTCATTTCCCTTGCACACAACGTCTGATGTGTCTTGTACCTAGCTTTCCTCTTAAATCATTTTCTCAATAAAAACACTTCAAAACAGTATGTGCCCCAGCATGGGCACCAATTCCAACGATAGAAACAAATAAAAGACATATACAAAGGCTAAACGGTAAAAAAAAATGATCTTAATTAACAACATATTGGTAAATATAGGTTGTGCTGTAACGGGAATATCTTCAAACAGGAAGTAAAACCAAACTGGAGACTCGTTTAACCAGAACACATCGCAGAAACAAACAGCAACATACGTAAACAGAATCATAGAAGCAAAATAAGCATTTATTTATTATTTTTTTGTAGCCAAAGAAATACAGTTGAGAAAGTATAGAATTTTCTCCGTTTTTTTTTTTTTTTTGGCAGTGGTAGGGGTGGTTGTGATTTGTCATTTTGACTTTTTATTTGTTGTTGTTGTTGTTTTGGTGATAAATTATGGCAAGTTATTTTTTTTTGTTATTTTTATATTTGTATATTTTTAGACTTTTTTCTGACATAACTTTATCTGATCCAGTATTTTCTTCACTACACAAAATGTTCTGAGAGTGAGTTGGACAACTGATAAAATATTTCTTTTGCACATCAGCAGCACCAGCACCACCACCACCACTGCCACCACCACCACCACCACCAC
>NC_068995.1:49540792-49542301 GCF_001194135.2 Octopus bimaculoides | reverse complement strand
CATACATTAGTATATATAGTAACTATATATTCACACACACACACACACACACACACACATGTATATATATATATTTATTGGAATAGACATGCATCTCTTTTGTAAGTATTTATACATTTTTGTATTTTTTATGATTCCTTGGTACAAAATTTTGCTTTGCATCAAACAAAAAAAAAACAAAAAAAAGAAAAAGAAAAAAGATAGCAGGAGAAAGAAAAATACATTAATTACACTTTTGATTAAGGAAGAAAAATAATTCTACAAAACAAAAGGAAACCCTGAAAGAAACGACAACAACAACAAAATAAACAATAAACAATATATTATTTTACAATTCAGTTTCAATTCTCTGGTAGAACCTTTTCAAGTATATTATATGTGCAGGTATAGCGGTGTGGTAAGTAGCTTGCTTACCAACGACATGGTTTCAGGTTCAGTCCCACTGCGTGGCACATTGAGCAATTGTCTTCTACTATAGCCTCGGGCCGACTTTAGTTCAGTTCTTCGCAACCATTTAATTATTATTTCATTCTGATGGAACCTCCATAGCCATTCATTGTCTAAAAGCTAATTTCATAGAATTTCCTTCAAAATTCCAATTTGTCTTTCCATTCAATCACTTATGTAGGTTTGCAATACACTTTCTCCTTGACATACGCCCGAGTTCCGTTCCGACAGACAAGTCGTAAGTTGATATGGTTGTATCGTCACTACCACCACCATCATCATCATCATCTTCATCATTTAATGTCTGTTGTCGATGCTGGTATAAATTGGACGGTTTGACCAGGGCTGGTATGCTGGAATGCTGCAGGAGACTCCAGTCTGATTTGGCATGGTTTTCTACGGTTGGATGCCCTTCCTAACACTAACCGTTCCAAGAGAGTAATGGGTGCTTTTACATGCCACTGGCATGGGTGCCAATTTGCGTGACACTGGTATCTGCTATGATTGTGATTTTGCTTGGCTTGACGGATCTTCTTGTCAAGCCTGACATAACCCCAAAGGTCTTGATCTTTGCCTCCGTGAGGCCCAACACTCGAAAGGAATTCAACCACTTTACCTCTGTGAGACACAACACTAAAATATATATATATATCTGAAAAATATATTCAGAACTTGAGAGAAAATGAGGCAGCATTACAGGCGACCAGTGGAATCAATAATGCCGAAACATCTCTTGAGAATATTGGAAAAAAAATTTCAAGACCAAAAATGGTAATAGTATTTGGTAGTGATTAATTCCTGAAAGACATTGATTTTGTTGATCAGGGCAAGCACAGAAGGCCCAGAAGAGTTGAACTGGAATTTTCACCAGAAAAAGGAAAGAAAGAACAGTTTGGCAACATCTGCATCCCATGAACAAACAATCGTATTATTATTATTATTATTATTATTATTATTATTATTATTATTATTATTATTATTATTATTATTATTATTATTATTATTATTATTATCAGTAGTATTGCTCATGATATGATTTCCCTTTTGGTTTTTCATCTGCAA
>NC_068995.1:49538467-49540635 GCF_001194135.2 Octopus bimaculoides | reverse complement strand
TATATATATATATATATATATATATATATATATATACTTATAATATATATATATAACACAAACACACACACACATGTTTATCAATTGATATGTGCATGTATGTACACATACATATGGGTGATTATATATGTATATATGTGTGCCTGTGTGTGTGTTGTGTGTGTTTGTAAAAATGAGGAACAGATTTTCTTTAATACACAATTTAAATACATGAAGATGTTCAATTCTCAACTTTTATGTTTTAGAATTTCCATATTTTTTCCATTTTTTTTTTTGTAACTGCTTGGGAACAATAAAATCTCTAAATTCACATTTGACGTTTCTCAACATTCACGTATATTCATACATACGCACCCATACATTTGTATACATCAATTAATCATCCAACGTTTTATGGAAAGAACAGGATGGTCAAGTCCAGTGTCTATGATCATAGGTCTACTTGATCAGAGTTGACCTGGGGTTGTACGACAACTATTGCTGGATTAACCATTTAGCAAAATAAGCATGTCTTTAAAGCATCAATGGAACGGTGACACTACAGAAATGGTAAATGGTTTACAGCACAAAAGAAATCACTTTGAACCTGATAAAATAATATTTGAAGTGGTTGATATGATCGAAAATTTACATCCATTTGTTGTTTACACCACCTGTCTTCGTCTGTTGTTTTTTCGTGAATTCTCCTATATATATATATATATATATATATATACTTAGTGGCTCTGTAGGTCTTAATCCAACCCTGACAAGAAGAAGAAGAACAACAACAACAGCAACAACGAATATAACCACCAACTGACAAGCATATCTGTGGTATTGAGCAGAATATTTGGTGTGGCCCATCTTTTATACCAAGACAAAACAATGTACATGATGACACACCCAATAGTTAAGATCAGAATCCATGAGAGCCACTGTTTGGTACTGCATCAGGACATTGGATAATAATAATAATAATAATAATAATAATAATAATAATAATAATAATAATAATAATAATAATTATTATTATTATTATTATTATTGAGTGAGAGAGCAGTGTATGCCATCAAGGTGACACTGGGGTACAAATATATGAAACCTAGTATACCCATCATGACTACCCATCTGATAAGGGTACATCAGACACATGCATCACAACCATACGTGCATTATTATCATTATTATTATTATTATTATTATTATTATTATTATTATTATTATTATTATTATAGCCAATGAGGGTTATCCGATGCGTGGTTATTGCTAGTTGAAAATTATTATTATTATTATTATCATTATAAACAATAATGTACCACACTAGAGAGTAGGAATGTGGTGTCTTTGTCAAGGAACCAGTTCCGTCTTTCTCCCCCTCATCTCTTCCTCTCCCTCATCTCTTCACCCACCTAATGCCTTTGACTCCTATTGTCCAAATGAAGATATTTTCATTCCCCTATACTTATCGCTGACACGCGCACGCACGTACACACAAACATCCACACATACATACATACATACATACACATACACACATGCATACATACATACATACATACATACATACATACATACATACATACATACACACATATACATACATACATACATACATGCATACACACATACATACATACATACACATACACATACATACATAACATATACATACATACATAACATATACATACATACATACATACACTCGTATATCCATGCATACAAACAAACACACATACATACATACATGGGTATACATTAGTCTTTCATCATTTCCTCTGATCTCATCGCATCTTATCTCTTCCTTTCATCTCTTCTCTTCTATCCTTTTATTTCACAAAACAATTGTTTCCAAACAGTTTTCCTCGCTAAACTTTCTTCCAAAACCATTGTTTTTTTGTCTCACCAGGCTTTGATAATCAGCTCTACTTTTACCATTCTTCTTGTTTTTGTCGTTGTTGTTGTTGTTGTTTTTATTATTATTATTATTATTATTATTATTATTATTATTATTATTGTACTTCACCTTTTTCTATTTTGTGATGTTCTTTCTTAAAGGATATATTTCTTATGGTGATCCCTTATGTCATGAGCCGTGTTCTTCCTCCAAGATGTTACGACATGCAATACACAACTGCCCACCACTACCACCACCACCACCATCGCCATCACCACCACAACCACTA
>NC_068995.1:49530882-49532544 GCF_001194135.2 Octopus bimaculoides | reverse complement strand
TATGTATGTATGTATGTATATACATACATATAAATGCATACGCACACATATATTTGTTTTCATGCATTGAGCGTTGGCATTACAACCATTTACTAAATAATGATAATAATAATAATAATAATAATAATAATAATAATAATAATAATAATAATAATAATAATAATAATGATAATAATAATAATAACCTAGTTTCCCAGATGCAACACTTCCCAATAGAATAGGTCAGACTTAAGCTAAAACCAATATTGTGACACAATGAATCTGTTTGGCATACTGTGACTGTGCCCCATTTTTTAAATATATCTTTTATCGGTGAAAGCCACAAATATTTTTGAGAGAGAACGATCCTATAACTGGCTATAGTGTTATGTCTGTGTATATTCAAACTATATCATTTGCAGAACTGTATTGTCATTTCTATCTTGATATTTTCTGAAATAACCAAACCATATGGCTGAGTGACAATGACCAAAGTGTGTGTGAGTGTGTGTGTGTGTGTGTGAGTGTACATGACTATTGAAGTCATTGAAATTACCTGAAGACTCACAAATGAACATTCATAAAAGGCCCACAATTCTACTGTTACCGGAAGTCCCACAATTCTACATTCACCAGAAATTCCACAATTCAACACTCACCAAAAGATGCTCATTTCTAGTTACCGGAAGAATCCCACACTGCCACATTTACAATAAGACCTACAACTCAGTCACCGGAAGTCCCATAGTTCAGTCACCGGACATCCTGCAATTCAACATTTACAAAAAGGCAGTCACCGGAAGTACTATAGTTCAGTCACTGGAAGTTCTACAGTTCAGTCACCGGATGTCCCACTAACCGAAATTCTCAAAAAGATCCATAATTCAGTCACCAGAAGTCCCACAATTCAGTATTCGAAAGAAGATCCAAAGCTCTAGAATCCCCACAGTTCAATCACCGGAAGTCTTACGTTTCAACAATCACCGGAAGTCTTACATTTCAGCAATCACCGGAAGTCCCATAATTCAACATTCACAAGACGACCTACAATTCAACGGTCACGAGAAGACCCACTATTTCAATGAGGGTTGGGTGGGACACAGTGTCATCCAGTAAAACCCCTTAGTGACGGGGCATGGGCCCTGCTTCGGGAGTTCCAGGGTTTTGTGGAGGATAGAGCCAATCCCTTGTCCCTATTGTTCTCGAGTCTGCTCTAACCCGGAGTAATAGCGCCTGGCTGTTTCTTGCAATACATACCAATAATTCATCTAAAGCAGAAGCTCTCAACCATTTTTTTTTTATCTATAGATCCCTTTGGTTACAATTTCAACCTGGTGGGCACCCACAACCATTTGATGTTTAAAATTTAGTTTTATAGAAACTCCTTCCAAAAATCCTATTTTATTTTCCCCGCATTAACTTGTGTAGGTTGAACTATGTAAAATGTTAGAGAAAGAAACCTAGTTGTTTCTTGCCATACATACCAATACGTACCTCTGAAGCAAAATCGTCTCAGGAGCCCTTAAAATACTACTGTGGATTCTTGATTTACTGTTTTGTTGCATGGACCATCCAGAATCTTATATGAACCTTCAGGGGCCGTATGGAAACCAGCCGAGAACCCCTGATTTAGAGACTAAATACTTTTACTACCAGAAGTTAACATCTCTATGTGAACTTTCA
>NC_068995.1:49521793-49522988 GCF_001194135.2 Octopus bimaculoides | reverse complement strand
ATATATATATAAGTATGTATCATACGTATATATATATATATATATATATATATATATATGTGTGTGTGTGTGTGTGTGTGTGTGTGTGTGTGTGTGTATCAAAATAAACGACAAGGATATCCAGAGGTAATGCAGTACGATCGTTTCATGCAACTCCATCTAATTAAATGAAGTTGCATGAAACGATCGTACTGCATTACCTCTGGATATTCTTGTTGCTTATTTTGATTTTAATCACCTTACTTTGAAATTGTATGGATAATACCGAACTAAATTCTGGTACCTCATCTCAAGTGCCATATTCATCTGAATAGATCGCTGACCACTACACACATTTTTTCTCTCCTAGGTTGTGAGATGAAGGGTCTTGGTCAAGTACATAACGGAGCACCCGTTCTAGGAATTGAAACCATGATATCGCGACCATGAGTGAAACACCGTAACCACTAAGCCATGAGCTCTGTTTTGTGCTTTGTATAGACACTCATTTTCACACATGTTCCAATAAGGAATAAGAATATTTTGTGGGGACAAAAACTCTTTAATACACAGCAAAGATAACGTGATCAAAAGGACTCCAGCCAGGACCACCTTGTGGAAGAGATTCTACAGTTATGCTGTAGGATAAGCACTCTGTTGCTGATGGCAGGAGAAAATGCATTCAGTGTTTTATTTGAAGTAGGTGGTGATAAGAAGAGCATCCATCTCTAAAATAAATAAATAAATGAATAGATCGATAGATAAATAAATAAATAAATAAATAAATAAACCCTTGCTAAACATACATGACATACATAACAGCTAATGCTAGAGGATTTCTTTTCTGTTTTGTGTACCCAGTGTGAAAGTATCTAAAAGAAATGATATGACAGTGCGCGGGATCTGACTCATCCAGCTCATACCAGCAATGAGAAACAGATTAATAGAAAACACAAATGGACGAGATCGTCCTGGTTGGAACCGCTTCGACTATATAGTCTCATAGATCTACTATATGAGGGCTTACCGAAAGCCAAGCAACAACGACTTCTTCAACTTTTTAGAGGTGGGTGGAGTCCTATAAAAAAAAAAAAAAACTACAATCATTCTGCCCCCCCCAACACTGAACTAAATTACCAAAAAATAAAGAACCTTGAACAAGAACAACAAAAATTCTATTTTCTTTATTACTAGTTATAAAAGTCTTCAAAACGAA
>NC_068995.1:49520249-49521060 GCF_001194135.2 Octopus bimaculoides | reverse complement strand
TATATATATATATATATATATATATATATATATATATATATATATATATATGTATATATATTATATATATGTGTATATACACATACATATATACACTCATATATATACACATACACACATACACACACACATACATATATATATATACACACATGTGCATTCTTATACATATACATATATGAGAGGCGTACGCATACACACAGAAGTATAATGATATGAAAAGCATACACATCTGAGATAAACACACTCACACACACACACACACACACACACACACATATATATATATGAGTGTGGGTGGGGAGTGAGCGTGTAATGGGTAAAAAGGAAAAGGCATTTAATTATGAAATAAACCTAGTTACCCTCACATAAATCAGTTTTCTTCAAATGGTGTTTCTATTTCAATCACAATGGACAGGGTTATTTTAGTTCTCTATGGTGTGTATGTGTGTGCATGTGTGTGTGTGTATATGTGTGCGTGTGTGTGTATGTAATAGCGTGTGTGCGTATAGGGGGTGAGCGGGGTAAGTATTATGTCATTTATTTAATTATTTATTTATTTTCTGGGGAGTAGGACAGATTAGGGTCGGTGAGACGACTCGTCTTATGATGATTATAATAATAATAATAATAATAATAATAATTATTATTATTATTATTATTATTTATTTTTATTTTGAAAAATGCTAATAAATATATTTTACATCATCTAAACAAATATTTTTCTTGTTTCTGCTCCTTGCTGTCATCCCTCCGCCCCCATACGTACACATACCTCTCCATCCTCCACCCCAATAACAGTGTTGACATG
>NC_068995.1:49519538-49520048 GCF_001194135.2 Octopus bimaculoides | reverse complement strand
ACACACACACACACACACACACACACACACATTATACATTATATCATATTATATATATAAGGTTCAGCAGATAACCTCCTCATACTTTACATGAGCATCGGTGTGGCGTGAGAGAAGTTAGGCACACAAAATAATGGTGTCTTCATGAAGCTAATATTTTATCGTATATTTTTTTTTATTCAGCTACCGTCATGGCTTGGTTCGGTGAACACCATGCATTCGCTGATAGAACGTTTATCAAGAATGCGAATCTGTGTTTTTTTGCCTATATATATATTTATATATGTGTGTGTATATAAATATATACATATATATGTATATATGTATATATATATATATATATATGTACATACCTATGTATATATATGTTACGTATGTATATTTATAAGTGTATTTGAATTCGTTTTGCAAGATTCCTGATGTGAAATCGTGTGTTGAAACCGATATTGCTGGTTATTTTATTTATTATTATTTTTTTGTTTTTGCCAAATAAACACACGCACTATATAT
>NC_068995.1:49514264-49517304 GCF_001194135.2 Octopus bimaculoides | reverse complement strand
TATATATATATATATATATATATGCACACACATGCATATATGTGTGTGCGGGAATGTATGTATATATAGTGAGTGGTAACAAGCCCTCAAGAGATCGGAATAGCAGAGAAGAAAGAACTTTGTCATGGTAGGGGTGAAGCGTCAACACTGCGACAATGACTCACTCAGAGTTACTTCCCTTAGCGTTAAAATGCAGAAAAAAATTTCGTCTCGAAACGGTATTGAGGTCGTTTTTGCTGCCCCTAGACCGGACTAGATGTGCTCCGTGGGCTATAATGTTACCGTTCAAGTTTCGGCTCTAAGTGTTAATCACATTAAACTCTCACCGTAGCTGGATCACACGGGGTCAGAGATCCAGTGCAGTCTATGGAGGGCTATGACGTAATATAAAGTGTACATCAATAACGAAAGAAAGGCACATGAAGTTAAAGTTGGTGCTTCTTTGTTGCATCTCGTCTATTACATTTTTCAGTATTCGGTAACACATGTCATACCACTTATTCTTTGTTAGCCTAGTACTTATTCTATCAGTCTCTTTTGCCGAACCGCTAAGTTACGGAAGACGTAAACACACCAGCATCGGTTGTCAATCGATGTTGGGGGAGGGGGGCAAACACAGACACACAAACACACATACATATATATATATATACATATATACGACGGGCTTCTATCAGTTTCCGTCTACCAAACCCACTTACAAGGCTTTGGGCGGCCCGAGGCTTATAGTAGAACACACTTGCCCAAGGTGACATGCAGTGGGACTGAACCCGGAGCCATGTGGTTGGTAAGCAAGCTATTTACCACACAGCCACTCCCGGTGACTTATTTTATGAAACCCGAAAGGTAAAGTCGACCTCGGCGGAACTCGAACTCAGAATGTACGGACAGACGGGCGGATGGACGGACGAAATATACCATATGTATTTTACCTGCCATGCTAACGAATCTGCTGACTCGCCGCCGCGTCTGTGTGTATGTACACCTTGTAAAATATCGCTTACAAGTCATATCTGAAAGGGAGCGGGGTGGAGGGCGGGAAATGCAACATAAGAAATAGTAAAAAGAATACAAAAGAAAAAGAGAAACCCCTATAAGCCAAACAGACGAAACATCTTTTAAATATAATAAACACAAACAAATATACAAACACGACCAATACCAAACACAAATAATAAACACGAATGTAATATACATTGATAAATAAACAACATTTTTTTATTTGATTTATTTGTCAACATTAATCATATTTCTCGTCATTCTTTCACTATCAATTTTTCACAATTATTCCCCATCACTCAATCACTCATCCTCCTCCACCACCCATCCTCTCTCTCTCTCTCGGAACACACATCATCTCAGCTCCTTTAGTACATATTCACCACCTCCTTCTTAGAAAGTTGCCCACTGCTCCTTATGTTTCTCTCTCTCTATCGCTCTCTCCCTCTCTCTCTCATTAACATAACATAAATCAATGTTGCTGCAGCTTCAAAGTATCGGACAAAACTTTTCATGTATCAGTTCCGGCTCTTTACATTCCGAGTTCAAATCCTGCCAAGGTCAACTTTTGCCCCTCTTTTATTTTTATCCGGGGTAATATTTAAAAGTAAAAAAAAAAAAAAATATGTACTAATCGATATTTTAAGGGTCAATTCAGGTGGTTAACCCCTTCTCGCCAAATTTCTGTCAGAAGTGATTACGTGGCCGAGGATCGACAGAACTTTTGTGCATCGTACAAAATGCTTCTTGTGCAATACGTACATACATACATACATATTATACATACATACATGCATACATACATGTCTTCTACTTGATTCAGCCAGTGGACTGTGGCCATACTGGGGACCACCTTGAAGAATGTTTAGCCGAATGAATCGAATGTGTTTGAAAGAGACCTCGCGCATCCGTGCATCTGCGTGTGTGTGTGTACATAAGAGCATGTGTGTCTAAGTGCATGTGTGTGTTTGGCTAAGTGCGTGCGGGCGTTTGAGTGCGTGTGTGTGTGCGTGTGTGTATGTTCGCACGCGTGTGAGTGTAGGTGCAGGTGTGTGTGTGTAAGTGCGTGCGTCTATGTACGTGTGAGTGTGTGTAAGTGCATGCGTGAGTGCGTGTGCAAGTGCGCGCGTGTGTTTGTGTGTGTGTGTGCGTAAGTGTATGCATGCGTGTGTGTAAGTGCGCGGGTATATATGCATGTGTGCGTGTATATATGGATATACTCACATTCATTATTTCTGCGTCTGTCAGTGCCAATGTGCCTGTGTGTATGTGTGAGTTTGTGTGTGCGTGTGTGTGTGTTTATGTGTGTGTGTTTATGTGTGTGTGTTTATGTGTGTGTGTTTATATGTGTGTGTTTATGTGTGTGTGTGTGTGTGTGTGTTTTAAAATTAGGGCAGCTGTTTTGAATCCTATAGCATTTAGTAAGGCTTTCGACTATTTGAAGCTGTATCTAGCTTAGCAATCGTAAGACAGAAATGTGCAGAACGAGATGAATTAAACAGACACACCCAGTATGATATGTCTGTGTGTACTCGGTGGAGCTACACAGCAAATATGCGTGTGACTGTGTGTGTGTGCATCAGTGTGTGTGTGCATCAGTGTGTGTGTGCATCAGTGTGTGAGTACTTGTGTGTACGTGGGGTGTGTGTGGTGTGTATGTGTGTGCTGTGTGTGTGTATTAATATAGCTAATTATGTTTGCAAAATTTAAGTCTCAAGTAAAGATACATCTATACATGTATCTGTCTGTTTATATACACATGCACACAAACACATACATACGCATCTCTTTCTCTCTCCCTTCCTCTCTCTCTCTCCCTTCCTCTATCTTTATCTTTCCCTTCCCCCCCCCCTCTCTCTCTCTCTCTCTCTCTCTCTCTCTCTATATATATATATATATATATATATATATATTTATGCACACATACAAATACACCTACTAACACACATATCTATCTATCTATCTATCTATCTATCTATCTATCTATCTATCTATCTATCTATCTATCTATCTACCTACCTACCTACCTATCTATCTATCT
>NC_068995.1:49512381-49514254 GCF_001194135.2 Octopus bimaculoides | reverse complement strand
TTTGGTCGGCCCGAGGCTATAGTAGAAGACACTTGCCCAAGATGCCACGCAGTGGGAATGAACCCGGAACCATGTGGCTGGTAAGCAAGCTACCTACCACAGCCACTCCTGCGCTATATATATATATATATTTTCTCAAATTATTATTATTATTATCATTATTATTATTATTATTATTATTATTATTATTATTATTATTATTATTATTATTATTATTATTATTATTATTAATATTATTATTATTATCAACATGGCAATGGGGAAATAGGTGTGGTCAGAGATTCTGTTTTGGAAATATTGTTTTAATCAACGGAGATGACAGAAACTGTCTGGAAAATCTCAATAACCAATAATAATTTGAATATTTTATGGCGTGAGATCAATAAGAGCCATTTTGAGAGTGACAAGTCACACAGCTGCAATCCAACCTGGAGTTGATGTTTCATTAGAAAACCACCTCAGCTTGGTCAATTCATTTTGTGAGACAGACATTGTTTAAAGACAGAAATAATTGTTTCTAATTTGGGCGCAACGAACGAACGAACGAAAGAACGAACGTAGTACGAACGAACAAACGAACGAATGATAGACCGAACAAACAAACAAACGAACGATCGGACGAAATAACGAACGTAGTACGAACGAACGAACGAAAGAACGAACGAACGAAAGAACGAACGAACGAACGAACGAACGAAAGAACGAACGAACGAAAGAACGAACGAACGAACGTAGTACAAACGAACGAACGAAATTCTCGTCAAAACTTTTTGAAAAGTTTTTCAAAATTTTCGTCAAAAATTTTTGAAAAGTTTTCGTGAAAACAAACGAAGGAACGAACGGACGAACGAACGTAGTACGAACGAAAGAACGAACGAACGAACGATTAAAGGAACGAACAAACGAACGTAGTACGAACTAACGAACGAAATAACGCAGTAAGAACGAACGAAATACCGAACGAACGAAAGATAAAAAAATAAAATAATAAAAAAGAATAACAAAAATAAATAACAAAAACTAAAAAACTAAAAAAAAAAAAATTAAATAAATGAAATAAAAAAATTGAAAAAATAAGAATATAAATAAAATAAAACAAATAAAAAAATTAAAAAATAGAAATTAAAAAATAATTAAAAAAATAAAATAAAAAATAAAAATGAAGAAACAAAAAAAATATATAAAAAACAAATAAAAGGTAAAAAAATGAAAAAAAAAATCTAAAAAGTAAATAAAAAATAAAAAATAGTGAAAAGTAAAAAAAAAAAATAACGAAAAAAAAAAGTTAAAAAAAGCTGAAGTTGAAACTGAAAGTGAAATTAAAAGTGAAACCGTGAGTGAAAGCGAAACTGAAAGTGAAAGTGGAAATGAAAAGTAAAAGTGAAAGTGAAAAGTAAAAAGTGAAACTGAAAAAGTGAAAGTGAAGCTAAAAGTGAAACCGAAAAGTGAAAGTGAAGCTGGAAATGAAAGCGATAGTGAAACTGAAAGTGAAACTGGAACTGAAAGTGAAACTGGAAAATGAAAGTGAGACTGGAAAATGAAAGTGAAACTAAAAGTGGGACTGAAAAACTGAAATTGAAAGTGAAACTTAAAACAAAAACTTGAAAGTGAAAGTGAAAGTGGAACTAAAGTAAATTTGCAGCCCTCAAGTTCCTTATGTAACTATCTTCCGATTACAAACAAAACCCTGTGTTCCAGTGTGTGTGTGTATGTGTATGTACACACACGCAGATTTATATATATATATATGTGTGTGTGTGTGTGTGTGTGTGTGTGTGTGTGTGTGTGTGTGTGTGTATATATATATATATATAGATATATATATGTATATGTATATATATATATGTATGTATGTATATATATATATATATAT
>NC_068995.1:49508459-49510663 GCF_001194135.2 Octopus bimaculoides | reverse complement strand
ACACACACACACACACACACACACACACACACACACACATACACACACACACATACACACACACACACACAGTGATGGAACCAATCGCAGAATATCTTTGACGAAAAGGTCAAGAGACATTTACCCCAGTAATTCTTGGAATGATTACTCACCATTTCCAGTAAACAGTTGAAGAATTGAGAAATACTTGAAATAAATTATGGAAATGGTAAAAGAAATAAAAAAAAAATATAGAATGACTAGAAATGGCTCAAAGAATGTCTACACAAACCTTGAAATACTGTATATCATTTTGAGGAAACTTGTAAATCATTCAACTGAATTCTTCAAGACAGCCATTTCAAAAAGAGGCGAATATGGCGTCGACTACAGAAAGAAGCACAATAGGTGTAAGGTTAAAGTGTGGAATAATTGACCACAAAGTCAAAAGTTCTGACTATTTTCTTGTGCCCCTATTCAAGCCATAACTGCTTATTCGTTTGAAGTTAATGTATTTCATATAGATACCATTAATATTCTAAGCTAGAAATAATACATGTCGCAGAAGAAAAGAAAACGTAAGGCCGTGATGAACACCTTTAATTTTTCTGGCGATAAAGGGAGACAACTTTCGACAAGTTTCAGTCTAATTACAATCTTATTTGCAAAGTAGGACCTTCTCTGTTCTTAAATAGCGATATGTCTGCCCCAGGCTATAGAAACCCAAGATTCCACACAGTGGGACTGAACCCGGTAACCATCTGGTTGGAAAGCAGGCGATTTACCACACAACCATATCTGCACCTATGTATTATATCTTGTTCACGTTGACTTCGAAATTTCATCGGTGGTGGCCTCATTATATCAGGTTGCCTTTTCTTTTTAAAATGCGTGGTTTTATTTTTACCATTTTGTATGGAGGAAAGGTGATGCCAATGGCCATCCACAGAGCCACCGAGACTGATGAGAAGGATAGAAGAGAGGAGGGATGGGGGACGGTAGAATAGAGGGACGGGGGAGATGGATGAAGGATAGAGAGAGAGAGAGAGAGGGAGGGAGGGAGGGATGTATCTAGATACAGGAGACCTGGCTTTTCAAATCAAACTCTACCATCATTTAGAAAATGTGTTACTGAGTACTAGCGAAAAATTGTTACAAACACAGATACACACTGCGTAATTTATCATATAAACAATATATGCGTATAAATGACCATTTTTCTGTAATTTTGTCTGCTTTAAAAGAAAACAAACCAAAAAACCGGATGAAATATGTCAACAAGGGATTAATACCATATACACCGCCACAGCAGTAACTGTATCCAACTGAATAAACGTCAGTGATTGGTTGAAATTATCGAAATAAGACAATTTTTAACATGAAATAACTTCGAATACAAATTTTTTTATCTGTTCTGTAACAAAATATACAAGTATACGAAGTTTGAAAGTGTTTCGGTACCAAAAACACTACATAAAACATAAATGAAAAATGTTGACCGTCAAACCAAAAAGATCCGGGGGAAGTGAGAGATAGCGAGTTTGTGCCCTCCTCTTTAAGGTCTCTTCGCACATTAAACCACCTCCATCACCACCACGCATCCAAATAACCACTACACTACAACCACCACTACTACCATATTAAAGTCACTACTAACCAACGTGCCAACTAGCCAGCCAGTCAACCAACCAGCCAGCCAGCCACTCCCTCTTCTATAAATAAGGTGATATTACCTCACCGAATTCTGACTCATATTTTGATGTCTTAAAACATCTTTTTGATCAACCGAACCACACCACCTGTCTACCGTGTGTATGTGTGTGTGTGTGTGTGTGTGTGTGTATAGGTGTGTGTATGTATAGGTGTGTGTGTATAGGTGTGTTTGTGTGTGTGTGTGAGTGTGTGTGTAGAGGTGTGTCTGTTTGTGTGTGAGTGTGTGTGTGTGTGTATAGGTGTGTTTGTGTATCTGTGTGCATGTGTGCATACGTGCTTGTGTGTGTGTGTGGACAGATCTGATCTGAGTTGACACGAACAGTGTGAACAGGCCTTAAACGGGCATAGACTCCCTCTCGTCCCTCTCGTATGTGTGTATGTATGTATGTATGTATGTATATATGTATATAAATACATACATATACATATGTACATAGGTATGCACATATGTATACATATATATGCATACACATACATATATATATATATATATATATATATATATATATATA
>NC_068995.1:49506875-49507469 GCF_001194135.2 Octopus bimaculoides | reverse complement strand
GGTGGAAGAACTGCGACCGGAATGAAGGTTAGGGCGGATAATAATAATAATAATAGTAATTATTACTATTATTATTATCATCATCATTATTATTATTATTATTATTATTATTATTATTATTATTATTATTATTGTTGTTGTTGTTGTTGTTGTTGTTGTTGTTGTTATTGTTAATAATAATAATAATAATAATAATAATAATAATGATGATGATGATGATTATGATGAGCGGCAAAAAAAAACAAAAGGAGAGAAAGATTATGAATTTTATGACAGAGAAATGAGACTAAATGCAAAATGGCGCACCCCCACCCCTAACAACCCTGTGTATGTATACGTATATGTATGTCTGTGTGTACGTATGCGTGTGTGCGTTTCTGTGTGTATGCGTATGTCTGTGTATGTGTATATACATGTGTATATATATGTGTGTGTGTGTGTTTGTGTGTGTGTGTTTGTGTGTGTGTGTTTGTGTGTGTTTATATATGTGTGTGTATGCGTGTGTATAAATCTATATTATAGATATGTGTGTGCGTATGTATATATATATATATATATGTGTGTGTGTGTGTGTGTGTGTGTGTGTGTGTGTTG
>NC_068995.1:49503127-49506586 GCF_001194135.2 Octopus bimaculoides | reverse complement strand
CCCCCCCCCCCATTGGACAACATATGGAGTGGATGTGAGTGAATGTAATATTAAAATATTATTACAAAAGGTTTTCAGGAAACATTGCCTGAAGCTGTTACACGTTCCGCCTTTCTCTCGCCCTCTCTCACATGCAGAGAGAGAAGTGTGTACAGGTGTTTATAGTTTCATAGAGAGACTGGAAATAATGAGCGAGTCAAAACGAGGTGACGTCAAGGATTCAGCTTTTAATTGCTAACATCGTAATTCCGCATGTCATTGACTCCGTAAACACACTCGCACTAACGTACACACTCACGCACGCATGCACACGGACATTTATGCGCTCGCACACGCACTAACACGCGCGTAGTCGCAAGCATGCACACACACACACACACACATACACATACATACGCATACACATGCACACACAAGCATGCACAAAAGTATATACACACATACATACACTCACACGCGCGCGCAAAAGTAAATACACACACGCACAAAACATACAAACACACGAAAGCATACACACACACACACACACACACGTACACAGATTCACACACAAGCATACATACACAAAATCATATATACGCACAAGAAAACATATACACTCTCCAATACCTGTGTAATCAACGGCCGTCCTTAAACTGACCACTAGGGGGCTGTGTTGTGGAGGACTGACAGCCCCACCTCATCAAAACCGAAGCTGTCCGGTAATTCCTTAATCATTGATCAACTTCAAATTACTCTAGAATACATAACTTGGGCCCAATCTGCCTAAACTGAAATTCGTCTACTCTACTCCTCCAGGGCCGTCTTCAGAGCATTATAGGCCTTTGTGTAAATCAGTGTGCTGGGCCCTATACTATTTGACAGCAAGCCACAGCATAGATCAGAATTGGGTGGGCCCCTGGTACAACTGCGCAATGTGCTGGCCTTTATAAGTTTGACATTAAGCTACACTACAGATCAGAATTGGATTCTCAGATCTGTTGGGCCCCTGGGACTCCTGGTACAACTGTGCAATGTGCTGGTCTTTATAGGTTCGACAGTAAGCCATACTATAGATCAGAATTGGGCACCTAGATCCATTAGGCCTTTGAACAACTGCCTAGTGTGCAGGCCACTATAGTTTGAATATGAAGCTATAACATAGATGAGAATGGGGCTCTTAGGCCACTGCCCAGTGTGACCGTAACTTAGATCAGCATTGCTTTCCTCTCCCTTTCCGCTACCCACAACTCACAACGTCAACGTCGTCCGTATACCATGTGCGCCTATCATCTACTTCCTCCCCAACACACATAACTAACACTCCGCTTAATTCTCCCTCTTATCTAATTATCCCCACTCATTCTTCTCATCTTCGCTAGCAGCCTTTCTATCTACGGTCGTGACAAGATTGAGGCTCTGTATCTCTTTAACCACACTTTTGCTGTGGTTTCTCAAATTCTTAGATCGTCGAAATGCACTCGAATCCGCCATCCCTATTCTCATTCGCCTCATCGAACTCGTTTCTATTCTTTACTCCTTTTCCATTCTCATGGATTTTTACCAGAAGTTTACTGGAGCTGAAATCGGCACCAGGATGTGCCCTGGCTACGCTAACCTATTTGTCGCATTGACGTCATTAATTCACCGTTTTTTCCCCTCTTTTTATCAATAAAATAGTTTTTAACTATTAATGGTGAAACACTGTGGCTATATTTTCTCGGTAAACTTCTCTCGTGGTGAACTTCTCATCGTGAACTTTCTTCACGGTGATGAATAAATAGCAGTGAACTTACCTGTAATCGAGGAACAGATCTTCAACCACTTGACTGTCTTCACCCTAAGTATTCACTCGTTATGTCAACCATTGTAACGATGCTATGTTTTTTACTCACGAACAACTCATCTCATTTTACTTCACCAGCTCCCTCGACCCTACCTTAAAATTCACATTTACCTTCTTTCATAACTCCGTCAACTTCTTTGACATTCGCATGTCAATTGACCATCCACCCTACTAACTCAGTTGTTTTCATCCTTCTCTACTCACACCAGATCAGCTAATCTCCATAATACAGTTGCTAAACACCCGCCACTTCTGTATTTGAAACTGATTAGAAATTAAATCCTGCATAACTGCCCATGTTTTCCTCCAATGTGGTTGCACCATTCAGCCCTTTACACCGCTCGTTGTTGCGCCCGAGCTATTGACAATTCTACCCTCTTTACTCGTACCAGCCTATCAATCAACTGCTTTTCTTGGTCCCTCACTTAGTCTAATCCGACATCCGACTTCTCCAACGCACCATTCAGGGCAACTTGTGTCTCTTCCACTTCGAATTAGCCATCTCCACATTTTCTGAACTCCCATTTTCCTTTACACATAGCTTCAACCCGGGGGGACATCTGTTTTTCAATTCCGTACTACATCCTCCTTGAATCTTTTTGTTTTTTATTTTTTTACCTGATCTCGCTCCCATTTTAACACTTGTCCCTCCGCCTTTATCACTCTACACAATCGCATGTTCTCATGTCACTGTTCAATCCACTTTGCATCTCTGAAAAAAAAAATCAGAAAATAATCCAAGTACTGCTTATAAATATGCCGAATCTATGGCTTCTTATATACAAGAGAAACCGGGTGGAGTTTGGTCATTTTAGGTACATTTGTAAGGCGGCGAGTTGGCAGAAACGTTAGCACGCTGGGCGAAATGCTTAGTGGTATTTCGTCTGCCTTTACTTGCAATACTTTTCCACGATTGAAATTTAAAAACATAAAATATCTCAATAAATAAATTCATAAATTTATAGTTTATATATTTGTATTATATGTTAATATATAATTTTGATTATTTTCTCCCATTCAACTTTGACCTTTGCCCCCTAGTTTACATAATTGCTCACATACCAACATCACCTTTAACCCTTTTTCGCATTTGCTCGTACATTTAATCCCAACCTTTGTGTCTAATTTACATATATTCTCACATTCAACCCTCACCTTTATTCCCAGCTACGTTCTTCTATTTAATGAATCCTGTTAGGTCATAACGAACAGGTAACATATGTTTAGATATTAAAAAAAATATATATTATTAAAACTATAATTATTGCCAACGAACAGAAGGACAGAGAATTCAATGAGGCAATCGACAAAGAAATGCTTGCTACATATATTTGCACACGTTGTTAAAAATTTTATATTAATATGCAACGAAACCCATGTAATATTAATACATTATTATATTATGTATGTATAATATATACATACGTAATTATCTGACTGGTACGCACATATGAATTCTTTTGTGTATGGCGAGTACACATATATGTGTGAGTGTGTGTGCGAATGTATATATACTTGTGCAAATATGTGTATATACGTGTGTATGCTTGTCTAAATAAATGTGTATATATATATATATATATATATACGTATATGATTGTGTGTATATATGCATATGTATATATATATATATA
>NC_068995.1:49495257-49496747 GCF_001194135.2 Octopus bimaculoides | reverse complement strand
ATATATATATATATATATATATATATATATATATATATACTTATAAAGACTTGTGAATGCGAGTGCTTATAATCGAAGAAAACGTATTCAATACATAAAGTGTAATAATAATAATAGTAATAATAATAATAATAATGATGATGATGATAACAATAATAATAATAGTTATTATTATTATTATTATCATTCAAATTTTTGCCACAAGGGCAGCTTGGGAGAGGTTGGGTTGAGTCGATTATATCGATCCCAGAGTTCAGCTGGTACTTATTTTATCGATCCCGTAAGGATGAAACGCAAATGTTGACCTCGGCTGAAATTGAACTCAGAACGTAGCGACGGGCAAAATGCCGGTATGCATTTCGCCTGGCGAGCTAACGATTCTGCCAAGCTCACCGTCCTAACAACAACAACAACAATAATTATAATGATAATAACAACAATTAATTTCAAATTGTGGCTCAAGGCCAGCAATTTTTAAAGGTATGGGCAAGTTGATTACATCAGCCCTTGAACTTGATTGGTACTTTATTTTATCTATTCCGTAGAAGAGGAAAAAAGTACAGGGACCTCGGCGCTATATGAATGGAAAAAGAAATTACTGGGAATTTGGGAAACTGACAACTTGCCATCTTTTTGTATACCAAAGTGCAGTAGTATACAAATATACAAAGTCTCGAATGTTCAATTCTACCAACGCGTTTTGAGAGAAAAATTCTAATTGGAAACTGTTAATTGGAAACTTAGCCATACACACATACACACACACATACACACACACATACACCTACACACACGAGTGCGCGCGTCTACGGAAATTATGCCAATGTACTCTTACTAACTAGCAACATGTAACCTAGTACAGCCTGTCGCATAGTCGGGCCGTCACTTACTAAATTGGCAACCTTCCTCAGCTTTTTTGGTCAGGAGGTTAGTTTTTTTCCTTTAGATGCTTTGCAGGATGAAAAGTCAATCCTTTCAAAGGGCCATGCAACAACTGACCTTAGGAGACCCCTAAGTCCTTGTTTAGACATTTCTCTGAAAGAAAAACTATGATGTAACATCCATGACCTCGTTTGCATCTAATGATGTCGATTAGTTCTTTTTGTACATATACATAGGTTCTTTAGAGAGCGGGACAGGCCCATTGAAAGTCCTTTCATTCACTTTAGAAAGATTCTGACACAGGCATCGCTTGAATTTTAGCATCTCTATTATGTGTTGCATACTATGGATAGCCGTAGCCGAGAAATGCAAAAGACTCAATGAAAAATTAGATGACGAAACGAAAACATGAATCACCGTGTGTGTTATGCTTTCTGAACACCCGCTGCAAGAGGTGCCCATCATTCCCCAATCTGTGCATAAACGTATAAGTCACTAAGAAGACTGAACATTCGGATTCGTTGTGTTGATGCTTAAGAGAACAATCAAGTGTTGGCATTGGATAATATATATGTATGTATATATGCATATATATATATATATATATA
>NC_068995.1:49494196-49494684 GCF_001194135.2 Octopus bimaculoides | reverse complement strand
TATATATATATATATATATATATATATATATATATGTGTATGTATTACATGTGCTCGTGCACACTCCAAGCCCACCGATCTGAAGGCGTTCAGGGTGAATTTCTGGTTGTTGTTAATTAACCCCGAATAAGCCCCTGATATATTAGACATTCTGCTCAAAGACATTCTCTCCATGACCTAATCTATTTTCAGATAAAATTTGTATAGAGCCACTAACTACATTAGTTTACGTGGTCTAACTTAGTCTGTTTTTTTGTCTCAGCGGAAACTGTGAATCTGGTATGTAAAGGAAGATTCGGTTGCTATTTCTTGCAGGTGACACAACTACGTGATGGCACATGAACCAAGGAACCGAAGGAACACATTCTGGTATTTTTATGCAGTTTCTTTCAAAAGAACTACCCTCCACCAACCCTATCTAATGACTATAATATACATACATACATACATACATACATACATACATACATATATATATATATATATAT
>NC_068995.1:49492615-49493532 GCF_001194135.2 Octopus bimaculoides | reverse complement strand
AGTTTTTCCTTTTCCAGCCACAGTAGCCGTAGCTAGAATGTTTGCCGCTCAGGGAAGCCCTTGCGTGTACCGCTCACACACACGGGCCTCCAGAAGCCTATACAGCAAACCTAAAAGCGCCGCCCTCCATAAGCGTCATCCGGGGCTGACCACTTAACCATAATTAACTGAAATATGTTAAGAATAATCCTGTCTACTCTAGGCACAAGGCCTGATATTTGGGGGTGGGATAAGTCGATTACAACGACCCCAGTACTCAACTGGTACTTCATCCATCGACCCCCGAAAGGATGAAAGGTAAAGTCGACCTTGGCGGAATTTGAACTCGGAACGTACCAATAAGTATTTCACCCGGCGTGCTAACAACTCTGCCGACTCGCCGCCTTCTCTCTGTTTCACTCTGTTTCACTCGCTTTCTCTCCCTCTCTCTCTCCTTCGCTCTTTAGTTCTCTCTGTCTCTCTTCCTCTCTCTCTCTCCCTCTCTCACTTTCTCTCTTCCTCTTTCTCTCTCTTTCTCTCTCTTTTTAGTTCTCTCCTTTTCATTCTCACTCTCTCTCTCACTCTTTTTACTCTCTTTCTTTCTCTTTCTTGCTCTTGTCTTTCTCATTCCCTCTCTATCTCTTTCTTGCTTTCTCTCTCTTTCTTGCTCTCTCTCTCTTTCTTGCTCTCTCTCTCTCTCTCTCCCTCGTTCTTTAGTTCTCTCTTTCTTTCTTACCCTCTCTCTCTCTCTTTCTCTGTTTGTCTCTCTCTGTTTCTCCCTGTCTCTCTCTCTGTTTCTCTTTCCCTATCTCTCTCTGTTTCACTCTCTCTGCCTCTGTCTCTCTCTGCCTCTGTCTCTCTCTGCCTCTGTCTCTCTCTGCCTCTGTCTCTCTCTGCCTCTGTCTCTCTCTGCCTCTGTCTCTCTCTGTTCATTCCTT
>NC_068995.1:49491715-49492305 GCF_001194135.2 Octopus bimaculoides | reverse complement strand
GGGGTGAGTTGGGGTGGGGTGTCGGGGCTAAAGGCGATGAGTGTGTTGCTGATGCTAAGCAACCACCAGAGTAATTCGGGTACAATGAGATGAAAGCAGACGTTACATAACAAGGAATATGACCGTGAGGCCTTTACGTGGTTGCGTGACGTGTTAAAAATAGCAGCCAATTACATTCAGATCAGATTTTTATCGTCTTCATCAGGAAATAGCGGACTGAAAAATTCTACTTTGAATATACACAAGCACACGCACGCGCGCGCATACACACACACACACACACACACACACACACACATGTGCACATATAGGAGCATTTCGTCGGTTACGACGACGAGGGTTCCAGTTGATCCGATCAACGAAACAGGTTGCTCAGGAAATTAACGTGCAAGTGGCTGAGCACTCCGCAGACATGTGTATCCTTAACGTAGTTCTCAGGGGAGATTCAGCGTGACACATAGCGATACACACACCTAGCTCAAAAGTTTTTGAGGGGCCCCTTAAAATACTACCGTAAATCCCTAATTTACTATTTGGCTCTCGTGGGCCTCTTTTGGTTACTATCTTATTCTGGTAGACCCCCCCCCCAC
>NC_068995.1:49491216-49491692 GCF_001194135.2 Octopus bimaculoides | reverse complement strand
CACACACACACACAGCCATTCGATGTTTAAAAACTAGTTTTATAGAGACTTCTTTCAAAATTCCTATTTTGTTTTTCACACATTAACTTTTGTAGGCTGAACAACGTAAAATGTTAGAGAGAGAAACATAGGCGTTTCTTGCAGAAGGTTCATCTAAACCACGTATTTTTCAGTGACCCTTATTGTGGATCGCCAATTTGTTATTTTCTTGCGTGACCCCACAAAATATTATACGGACTCACAGGGGGCCCGAATGAGAACGCTGGTCTAAGATAATGGTAAAACTGCTTCCAAATTCATCCGTGTTATGGGAGCTAAGAAACAAGGCTGGGATATATTTGCTGGTGAATGAATGTGTGGAAGTGCGTGTTTGCGCGCCTTTATATATGTGCGTGCGTGCGTGGTTGTGCGTACATGCGTGTGGATGTATGTATATATATATATATATATATATATATATATATATATATATATAT
>NC_068995.1:49488745-49490077 GCF_001194135.2 Octopus bimaculoides | reverse complement strand
CCTTCCTTCCCCCTCCCAAAAAGAAAAGCTCTACATTGTATTTGTCCCATCTTCGTTGAGCCCTGTGTGGCTAATAAAAGAAATGTATCTATCTATTTTTTATTTATTTGTTTTCGTCATGACTTCAGTGATACTAAAAATTCTATAAGCAATTTCTAATGACTAATTACTTTCCACCCTGTATATATATCTGTCTGTTTGTCTGCTTGCCCGCCTGCTTGTCTGTCCGTCTGCCTGTCTGTCTCTCTGTCTATCTCATTCTCTCTCTGACTGTCTGTACCTATCTGTAATATATATACATACATACACATACATACACCTCCCACACACACATATATGATATCTGGGACTAATGGGTATATGTCGATTAGTGGATTGAAGTGCTTAGTAGAGCTTTGGCGCAGTTTGGGGGTTACCTGGTGTCATCCGTTCTAAAATCTCTTTAGGAAATGCACTTCAACGAGGTTGTTCCATACAGAACACAGTTACTACTCTTTTGTAACCCTAGGAGGACATTTCCTCCAGCTGGTTAACGACACACTATCTGTGTCCGTTATATTGCAAACAAAGGAGCGAACAACTCCTATCTAGCGCTGACAGGAACCAGTAGACCGATAGATGTGCTCCTGGGGTTATAAAGAGTAGAAACAGATTTGTTGGATTCTTTTACGTATGGATATGGACAAATAGATTTACATCAACCACCAGCACCAGCATCATCATCAGCAGCAGCACCACCACCACCATCATCACTACCATCACCACCATTATCATGAGTATATGTCACCACCATAACTCCTCTTTCTTGAATGTTGTAAGAACAAGAACAACAACAACAGCAGTGGCAACTATATCAACAACAATAATAAGAACTAAAATAAAATAATAAATTAGATAAAATGCTGGGTGTATATATTTTGTAGAGAAAAGATAAGAAAATTTTTCTGCAGACAAACGTGAGTGAGAAACATGTCGACTGATGGTGGCCACATGTGATGGAAGACTTCCTTAAATCTGCGTGCCGTTGCTTTGTTGTTGAACTGGCTGAATCGGTTGAACTGTCAATCAAAATTATCTCCCGTTATGTGCGGGGTTCAAATCTCGCACAGTTAAAATTTGTTTTTCCAGATCTTTTTTAAAACGGGGGCCACATTTTTCATTAATGTTTTACGTAGTGTTTTTGGTACCGAAAGACTTTCAAACTTCGTATACTTATCTATTTTGTGTTATAGAACAGAAAAATATTTTTGTCTTCGAATTTATTTCATGTAAAAAATTGTCTTATTTCGATAATTTCAACCAATCACTGACAAGTATTCAGTTGTTTACATT
>NC_068995.1:49485651-49486132 GCF_001194135.2 Octopus bimaculoides | reverse complement strand
TATATATATATATATATATATATATATATATATATATATATATATGCATACGTAGTATATATGTGTTAACATGTACCTCCTAGCAACAATGTAAACTTTCATTTAATCAAGATACTGAAGAGTAGCCTACGGTATACATACACCTCGCTTAGGTATTTACCACTTCTGAGGTTCCGCTATGAAACATTTGTAACGCGGATCTTGTCTACTTCATCCCGTGACTGTTATATATATATATGAGAGGATACATTAGAGAATTGTTAGTTTAAAACGTTATATCTATTTATCACTCGAAGAGACACATTTGCACCGTCGGATGCTGCTGAATCAGTTGTTAAGTATCCCACCAATGAGGGATCAATGCTAGATGTGTCGAAACAATTGTCGTGATTAATAAAGATTCTCCTATCTTGCATCTTCCATCTTTCATTTACCATATCTATCTATCTATCTATCTATCTATCTATCTATCTATCTATCT
>NC_068995.1:49482811-49485641 GCF_001194135.2 Octopus bimaculoides | reverse complement strand
TATATATATATATATATATATATATATATATATATATATATGCTTCAATAGACAGGCAAATATGTATTTACGTATTAGACGCAGGTCAATCAGGGTCCTCTCTACAAACAGTCAACGTGAATTCTGAAAAGCCTTAACTTACAATCTATAGACTGTGAAAATTGATACATTATGGAGACACGACCAGGTAAACAATTTCCAACTTTTGTGTTTCAAGCCTACAAATTGTATTTTCAGCCTAATATTTACTCAACAGAAGAAGGAAAAAAGGCGGGTGATCACATGTAGATAAATATATAAGAAATATATCCACACTCCCATACATACATATATACATACAGACATTAACACAGACCCATACACACACAAACCCATACACACACAGACTCATACACACACGCATATAGGTATATGTGTGTATACAGGTATGTAGGGATAGATATATTTTTTCCTCTCAGAGAGATAAGTTGGTGACTATCCTAGAAATACTTACCGCATTTTAGAGACAGCTACAGGTCATGATATTGAATAACAATGAGAACAGTTGTACTACTGTTTCTCCTTCTTCCTCTTTTTCGTCCACCACCACCACGGCCGCCGCCACCAACACCGCCGCCACCACTACCACAACCACCACCACCGCTACTACTACTACTACTACTACTACTACTACTACTACTTTTGTGTTGCTACTGCTATGCTCGCTTTACAAAAAAGCATCTTACTGTTTTCTATATACAATAATAAGGAACATACATATATGTACGTGTATGTTTGCGTCTATACATACATACATACATTCATACATACACACACACACACACACACACACACACACACACACACACATACAAGAATGTGCGGCTGTTTACATTTTCCCAGTCAATTTGTACCGATATACAAAGTGAACATGAAAGCGAATATATATATGTATATATATATATATATATTAAGAATCGAAACCGCGTATCTTATGTTTATGTTAGTACGGCGGTAAAATTAGTATTAATACTATGCCACCACAAGGTTTCCCACAATTCTCGGCAATAATCCCATTTGATTTTGGCCCTCAATATTATCCCGGTTAATTTTGAAGACATCCAGATGTCTTTCTCTTATCTCTTGAATGACACAAAGTTAATACATCACGTGGTACAACACCATCAGCTGGTCTTTGGTTACCTCAAGTAGAATCTGTTCTTCTGGAAGTGTCTGGTATGTCTAGTTTTAGAATTACTTCCTCCCATCATCATCATCATCATCATCATCATCTTCTTCTTCTTCTTTCTTGTCTCTAAATCTCTGATAAAGGTCACGGTCGCTACTCATCCTGTTCTGGCTAAATCTGAATGCGTAATTATGATTTCGATTTCTTATTTTAATCAAGTCAACCCTCCTGGATAGAACTCTTGTGTAAACCAGACACATTGAAAATTTCTTCGAAAGACTCTGCATTTGAAACTAGGCAGTGTCCACGGCCAAGCCGCGTGTAAGTGAACGAGAGAGCGTCTACACAAGAAGGGCGTGTGTTCTGTCTCAGTATGAACAAGAGCATTTAGTTCTCTCCCGACATGTTATTCTGCTCTGGAGGATGTAAGGACCTGTCATTCTATCCCAGCAAAAGTAGTGAGAGTGGCGCTCCTTTCCAGAACTACGATCTTATTGCTCTGTTCCAGCTCATGTAGGGATGTCTTGTACTGGTCTAGAATAAGTAGAGACATGTTATTCCGTTCTGGCACATGCAGAAGTGTTGTTTTAACCCTGGCACATGTAAGGACGCCTTGTTCTATCCCTGCCCAAATGTTGTTCTGCTCAGCCCAAGTAGTGGGATTATTAACTTTTGCCTGGAGGCTCTCTCGTTGCTACATGTAAAAGCTCCCTTGTCCACTTATGTACATAGTGAGAGTAACATCCAAGCTACGGACACAACGCGGTGCTGGTGGTACTGTACAGCTCTTTGACTCTTCAGATGGTCGTCTGTTACCCAATTCATTTGGTCATGTATATTCTTAACAGAAAATTTTGCCATAATGCTCAATGTTTCGGCGTCTTCTGGTTTAACACCACCACACATTTCTTGAGTGCCTTTAACAATCGGGACAGATTTCCGGTCGAGTGTATATTCCCGTATTTCTCCCACTAACATTGGAAGCCTTGAAAAATAAAAGAAAATGGGGTCATATGTGATTTTTCTTCCCGGACGAAACAGTAAAAAAAACGTAAAACGAAAAACCAGCCCAGCGCAGCGCAGCCCTTTCACTGAAAGTTGTTTGTGTTTTGATCGCGACTTCCAAGTAAGGCCTTGTAAAGCAATGTTGTATTCTGACATTAGAAAAGCCTTCAAACATACCTGACACGAGAAATACCCTGACACTAACATCAGCCTGTGAGTCCTGTCCCACCTTCTCTCATTTCTTGCATCAGAGTCTTCAAACAGAAAGGAATATGGTCACCATGTGTTATTCAATGTCATAAACATTCACTTATTATATATATATATATATATATGGGAGAATGTACGAAAAAAAAACAACAACAGACGAGGGAGGACAGGTGGTGTAAACAACAAAAGGATGTATTAGTTTGACGCTCGGGAATACAGAAAGTCTTTAACGTTTCGAGCTACGTTCTTCAACAGAAAGAATACGGAGAAAACAAGGAGAAAAAAATTGAATGGTGTTTGGTCAACGATCTATCATGGCTTCTGCGGACAGAATATATATATATATCTAACAAGCAACCTTCGTACTTGTACTTTCTAAATACAGAAAGAGAAGACTGGATTCAACGATGTTCATATGCTTATTTACAAGCGACGTAACATCGTCAA
>NC_068995.1:49475421-49478502 GCF_001194135.2 Octopus bimaculoides | reverse complement strand
AACAACAACAACAACAATAATAATAATAATAATAATAATAATAATAATAATAATAAGAAGAAGAAGAAGAAGAAGAAGAAGAAGAAACAATAATGATAATGGGCTCTATTATTATTATCATTATGCAATACCAGGCAGTGGCTAAATGCCCGGATGCAATACCAGGCAGTGGCTCTCATGGCTTCTGATCTTGATTGGAAGTGTTATCATGTACATTGTTTTGTCTTGGTATAAAAGATGGGCTACAGCAAATATTCTGCTTAATACCACAAATTTTCTGTCCAGGTTGAACAGGATCCTCCACAACCCTGTTCACTTAACCATTCTTCAATCTGTGTTCAAATGCAGCCGAATGCACCAGTGAGCATTTCTGGTTTTTGCTACTGAAAAACACCAACATTTTGTCGGTTCGGTACCTTTTGTTATGTCCAGTATAAAGTCTTAATTCTAATTTTACTGGTAGCTTATCTTTTGCTTGCTGTTTACATTCTGAAAGTAGCTGATTTTTTTGTTTTTTGGTCCAAATTTCTTCGGAGAGTCCGTGGAAACAGATGCTTAATTTTGTCTGTTAATTGTTTGTTTGATATTCGAGAAGCGCCGAAACTTAATTCATCTTCGTCTTCTGCATTTTCTTCATTATTTTTCTGCTGGCAAATTTTTTTTTCGTTTAGAAATTGTTCCGCCTCACCTGCTTTCGTTCTTTCATGCTGAGTCTTTTATCTGGGAATTTTTCTTCGTATTTTCCTCGTATTCTTTCTCACCGCATGAAGGTGTGGTACTACAAGTAGGTACGGTTAATTGACGAGGTATTTGCTCATTAGTTATTTGAGGTGTTGGGTCTAAAAATGTCTTATCCCCTATCCTCAGAGTTATGGCTCTCCAGTTCTTCTAGGCATTCAACCCTTAAGTTTGTTTTGCTTCGATAAAGATAACAACTTCTCTTTCTACTCTGTATCATCGCAAGCACAGTATACGGGCGTTTCATACGAGATCAGGATACGATAAAGGAACAAAATAATTAAACAACCATCAGACATGGCCGGCTGGAAGTGCATAGCTTGCGACTCTTTGGAATTGAAGGTATGAATGAAAACATCCGGTATCAAACCAATGAATCCTTGTTTATAGTTAAAAAATAAAAGCGGAATAAAAAGCGGGAAGAGTATATAATATGGCGAGCTTTTCTAAAGTTGTATCACTTGAATTGGTAAGGGAAATATTAAACAAAGTAACAGTCTGTAAGATGTGCTGATGTACAGGGATGAACCCTTTCGTGTATGTCTATACGAATGAGGAAGGATGAAGGGTGAGGAGCAGAGGTTTCAAGAGAGTGTGAAAGAAAGCGTGGAAGAAGTATAAGAGGTGGGAAACGATAGGAAGGGAGGTGATTAGCTTGTTTGCAAAAAGAGTATTATGTGTATACATGTGTATGTGTGTGAGAGGGGGGAGGGCATATTATAATAAGAAAGTAAGATGCGAGAGAGG
Organism: Octopus bimaculoides; assembly: GCF_001194135.2. Lineage (NCBI taxonomy): Eukaryota > Metazoa > Mollusca > Cephalopoda > Octopoda > Octopodidae > Octopus > Octopus bimaculoides. The sequence goes on along the minus strand of NC_068995.1, from coordinate 49,477,017 downwards.
CTGGAAGGAAAGCAAGGAGACGAAGAGATGGAGAGAGGGAAGGGAAAGGGGAAATGGAGGCATAGCGAGCTAAAGGGTGATCGAAGGGAGTAAAAGGAGGAGTCAAATCTTATTAGATAAGAGGAAAATAATTCTAAAATAGACAGGTGGCACTCAAATCATCTAATTAAAACGTACTCTCATTGTTGAGGACAGGGGGAAAAATTTCGGTTTTAGAGTTCAAGAAGGCTTCCGGGTGAAGTGAATTCTTCAGGATAATTTATTCTCCGCTAGACAGAACCTGCAGCCCCTGATGCTGTTATTTAGATACGGCCTGCGTTTTCTGAACAATTTCAACAACTGTATGTGCTTAGCTAACATTGTGACATTGCGCCTGTTCTGGATCTTAAAAGACTTGCAGTCGTTTAGCCTGTCCAAAAAAGAGCCTTCCATGACTCCAACATATTATTGTACCTACGCCGTCCTAATGGAGTCCCTCATCATTTCATACGCTTCATATACAACAAACACTATGTTATATTGTCCATTTAGTGGGCATGTGACGTAAACCCAGCATGAACAGTCAGCTTCTGCCTTTGGTTTGGTCCTATTAACTAAAATATGTTTCACATTAAATGTACAGATAAACGAGACACTCAAGCTATACTTATTGAATATCTTTCTATACTTATGTGCCTGTGGAAAATGCTTCACTATTATCCCGAAACGCTCAGCACATACTCCGCACACGGATATAAATATATATAAATATATATATGTGTGTGTGTGTGTGTGTGTGTGTGTGTGTGTGAGTGCGTGCGTGCGTGGCGTGTACGTATGTATATACCTATATATATATATATATATATATATATATATATATATATATACATTTATGTGTGTGTATGTGTGTGTATACACATATATATGTATGCAGTGAGAGAAAGAAAAGTTAGATAGATAGATGGATAGATAGATAGATAGATAGATAGATAGATAGATAGATAGATAGATAGATCAAAATGGAATATATTTGTGCATCAGCAGTGTGAAAACGTAAAAATAAAAGCAGCAAACATGCGAACGGTTGCATGAAGCTAAAGACACAAAGCGCGCGCACACACTGAGACTTCTGTTTGTGTTCATGTGTGTGCATATAAACATCCATCCACAGACACACACACACATATTGATATATATATATAAATGTGTTATGTATGTATAAATATGTGTGTGTATCTCTCCCTCTCATTCTCTCTCTCTCCATATATATGTATATACATACGAGTGGCGATATGTTCCTGCGTTTATTCATTACATCCTTTCACGAATGAATATATATCGACGTTATTTCTGTCTCTCTATAATATTCTGTATTATAAAATATTGATGGAGAGAACAACATCGGGATATTTCGAAAAAACGTAATTCAATTTCGTTTTACGGAGGCGTCTTTCGAGCTACAATGGAACACATGGAGTTCTGAACATGGGTTAGAAGCCATGCCCTGTATACCTCACTACACACACACACACACACACACACACACACACACACACACACACACACACACACACACACACACACACACACAGAGGCACACACAGAGGCACACAC
>NC_068995.1:49470421-49472921 GCF_001194135.2 Octopus bimaculoides | reverse complement strand
CTCCAAGAACTCTGACAAGCATCCGGCGTTTAGGGCAAGGAATACTAAAATCTTAATTAGAAATAATTATATAATGAAGATGTAATGACTTACGTTATTTTAGTTAATGTCGCAAAGTGTGCGATCATCAAAGATGAATTAATAATTAACTAATCATTATTTCGATAATTTATGACGAGCTTTGTGCTTAGGTAAACATATCCAGAGTTACCTCCTGTACTTGGCAAATTAACTTAAATAATATTAGTCATTGGCTAATTAGACAAACTTTTAAAACTACAAAAATCGTTCAAAAAATGTTCCTCTATCAAATACCTTAGTACTAACTTGGCTATATATATATACTACATACATGCACACACTCATATACACACACGCATACATACATACATACATACATACATACATACATACATACATACTTACATGCATACATATATTAAAACAGGAAGTTGGAAAAGTTGTTAGAAATCGTTTTAAACTTGCTAAAATAAACATTATTGAGTGAACCTTTCCAAATGCGTGCCTTCCGTATATTTTTAACACCAATGGTCACAGTTTGCTCAGATAAACGTTCATTTTCACAGTTGACGTATATTAAAAATCTCATCAAGACAACTATGCAACAAGGCAGACTGATTGTTTTATTTTTACCAAGAAGAGAAGCAGATGCGTTACGTAAGATTAATTTTGAAAGACTTTGCGATTAAAGGAAGCTGGAGAAAACTTTTCAAATATAAATAAAGTGGAAGTATACAAAAATAAACATTATTTTCCATCTTTGGTTCATTTTGAAAAATAAAAATTTATTTCATGCTTTTTTTTATTGTTTATATTATGGATTACATATATGTGGGGTCACTAAAACCTTTTTAAATGCTTAGTGCCTCTATGGGTCTTAACCAAGCCCTGGTGCAACCCCATGGTCATTCATGACCGAAGCGGGAACTTTACCCCTTTATTTTTACCTGTCGGATAAATATGTAAGAAATTTTCTGTTAGAAATTCTTGAGACAGACAATCAAATAATACGCAGTTTACATTTAGACGAAACGTTTATATACACTTAGTAATCAGGAGGTGTATAGAGAGTTCGGAGAAGGAATAAAAAGCAAATTATATATCCATAAATTCTTATATAGGAACTTATATACATGAATATACATGTATACCTATTCACACACACACATACGCACGCACCTCATTTAGACGTCCATACAAATACATAGACATAATATCTGTCAAAGACAAATACGTAGTTACACGCACACTTACATACATACGCACACGGTTGTTGACGTCACTGTGACGTAGAATTAGTGATATTATATTTCAATAGACTCTTTCTGAGATGCTGCTTTCATTAGTGTTTCCTTACTTAATGAAAGGAAGTAGGATAAGCGCGAACACACGGAAGCATTCACACGCACATATGCCATCATATTATGTATTTGCGACCACACATATACACATACAGACACACATGCGAATATACACACTTGTGCGTCACTACGCGCAAGTTAACTCACATTTTCATACATACATACTTACATACACACACACACACACATATATATACACATACAAACATACATGCACATACATACATATATACATATATAAATGCACATACATGCGTACATGCACATATAGGAGCACTCCGTCGGTTACGATCAACAGAACAGCCTGCTCGTGAAATTAACGTGCAAGTGGCTGAGCACTCCACAGACACATGTACCCTTAACGTAGTTCTCGGGGAGATTCAATGTGACAGAGAGTATGACAAAGCTGGTCCCTTTGAAATATAGGTGCAACTCATTTTTGCCAGCTGAGTGGACTGGAGCAACGTGAAATAAAGCCTTCACTGCATTCACATATATTCAAATGTTCACACACACAGATATATATATCTGGTGATGGTGGTGAGAATGGTTGTCCTGGTGATGGTGTCTGATATTAGAGATGTCAACAATGCTTGGTGTGGTGGTTTCAATCCTTATTTATCTCTACAGGCTCATATGCATATGAGCACGTTCCTGTATATCTTCACACTTCACTTTGTTGTAATATCGAAACACACACATACACGAGCGCAAACCTACACACAAATATATGTCTCTATGTGTGTGCGTATATATATATATATATATACATATATATATATATACATACACACATATATATATATATACACACACACAAAGACACGTACACAAAAGACATATGCACACAGCACATATAGTTACATGTATTTCTTAATTTTTATGCTTTAAAAATCACATGTATGTATATATATGTGGTGTGTGTGCGAATGTCTTTGTGTGTGTGTATGCGTGTGTCTTTGTGTGTGCGCGCGCGCGTGTGAATGTGTATATTAGTCTATACACATAAATATATAAAGAGAGAGAAATCTGTAACTAAATGAGACAAATATACATAAACTGATAGGAAGAAATAAAGAAGGATATATATATATATATATATATATATATATATATAT
>NC_068995.1:49468952-49469670 GCF_001194135.2 Octopus bimaculoides | reverse complement strand
ATATATATATATATATATATATATATATATATATATATATATATATAAATATATATGGTGGGTGTTTATGCAATATGAAAGAGAGATAACTTACATATAAGTATACATACTCATATGCGCACACACTCATATGCAAACATGCACACACAATATACACAATCACAAATATACCCCTCCCACACACACAGGTATATATACAAGAAAAAGTTTGAAAAGTACCTTCGAAGTTTCAGATTACTTGCCATCTCGAAACTGATGACGGCAAGTAAGCCGAAACGTCGAATTTACTTTCAAACGGTTATTAATAAAACTAAATAAACACTGTATTCTACAGAACTGTTTTTGTATATAACTTTACATAAAAACAAACGTTAATATATGTGTATGTGTGTACAGTTTAATCTCTGGTTTGTGAACGGTTTTGTTCTCACTGCGAAATGTAAACAAATTTTCTGTAGGCAGAAAAAATATCGCGATTATTGTCTTGACAACTATTGTCTCTTTGGAGACTCAATAGCAGCAAGAAAGTGACTCACCCAATATCTATCTATCTATCTATCTATCTATCTATCTATCTATCTATCTATCTATCTGCACATATAGACCAGAAGACAAAGGGCGCTTTGCTCTCATGGTTTTTTCGTAAGTTTTTTTTTAAAGCGGGGAGTCGTTTGGAACACAACACCCGCGATATTCGAGGGATTATTGTATATATATA
>NC_068995.1:49466264-49468873 GCF_001194135.2 Octopus bimaculoides | reverse complement strand
ATATATAGATAGATAGATAGATAGATAAAATTTACTTGGAAGAGTATGCGTGGTGTATATATATATATATATATATATATATATACATACTTTACATACATACATACATGCATATGCACATATTTTATGTGCGTGTGTGCCTGACTTTGTATATATTCACACATAAACATGGACACTCATACAGGACAGGCTTCAGCACAGTTTCCACCCACAGAATCGTAATGCAAGGCTATAATAGAAGACGTATGCTCAAAGTGTCGCACAGCGGGATCGAATACGGAACCATGCAGCTACACACCGAATTTCTCAACCACGCAGCCATGCTCATGTCCTGTATTATTATTATTATTATTATTATTATTATTATTATTATTATTATTATTATTATTATTATTATTATTATTATTATTTTTATTATTATTATTAAATATTGCAGGGGATGTATATAGTAAAATGACGACAACGGAAGCACTTGAGTACTTGTTGATCTTTCACCTTCTTGATTGGTTGGCGACAACTTAGATGAAGAGAAGATTCAGGATAATAACGATGGCTACCACAACGAGGGAGATTCGTTGCCATGCTTGCTGTTGTTTAACCCTAGGTTAGCCTTAAGTGGGCAGATTTATCATGAAAAACGTCTCTGCCGTAAACACTTTTGTTTTCAGTGATAATGTATCTGAGACTACGTGGAGACGCAATGGCCCAGTGGTTAGGGCAGCGGACTCATTGTCGTAGAATCACTGTTTTGGTTCCCAGACTGGGTGTTGTGAGTGTTTATTGAGCGAAAACACCTAAAGCTCCACGAGGCTCTGGCAGAAGTGGTGACAAACCCTGATATACTCTTTCACCACAACTTTCTCTCGCTCTTACTTCCTGTTTCCTGTTGTGCCTGTAATTCAAAGGGCCCGTCTTGTCACACTCTGTGTCACGCTGAATCTCCCCGAGAACTACGTTAAGGGTAGACGTGTCTGTGGAGTGCTCAGCCATTAATTGCACGTTAATTTCACAAGCAGGCTGTTCCGTTGATCGAATCAACTGGAACCTGCGTCGTCGTAACCGACGGAGTACTACGATCTAAGACTACATTACTCAATGTTATTATTTTGTTGAACGGTAGGATGTGATGTGGGGCTTGATGGTTAATATTTTTAGAAGGTCAAGTGGATGCCTAGTGGCCCTCTCAATAGCTTATAGAGCGAATTTGGATTATAGTGGTGCTGATGATGATGACTGATGGTTATGATAGTGATGTTGAAGGCTGTAGTGTGTTAAGATGATAGCCTCACACACATATATTATAAACCGTCACTCTCACACCTACACATATACACACGTCCATCACACATGCCACGCACACAAAGACACACGTTTATACATACATACACGGAACATACATTACTGCGCATAACTTACGCGCTAGTTTATTTATACACATAAATACACGCTCTCATACACACACAGACACATATTTTTAAGCTTTCATACGCATACATACACACACGCTCGCCCACATAGTCACACATACTCACACACACCGTTCTTACATACACACACGCGCTTCTGCACCGTAGTTCAACCGGGTCACTGTTATCTCCCCTTCACCCGGCCTCTTTCTTCCGGTGATTTCATCATGTTAAACCGTTAATTCCGACAGTTCTTTTCTCTCTCCGTTTCTCTCTCTCCTCTCTCCTTTTCTTTTTCCTCTCATCCCTTTCTATCGAAGAGCCTAGGCTCGAAACGTCAAAGAAAGACGTTTCCTTTCTGTCCGAGCATCAAACTAATACACCTGCTTGTTGTTGCCGCACCTGTCTTTGTCTTCTGTTTTCTGAATCATACATATATACATATATGTACATACAAATATACATGTACATATATATATGCATGTATGTACACACACACACACACACACACACACACACACACACACACACACACATATATATAGAGAGAGAATCGGTAAAAAAATATTTAGAACATATTGATTTAATGTTAAGATGCATCTCACGCTGTGTACGGGGATGCATCATGACTGACGTGTCTAGGATATCAGGTGGTTTCGGGTCTTTCAACACCAGACCCACTTCACTCAATTGAACCAACCGGGGTTGATCAAGTCCCAGCTTCCTTTCCAGTAGTATCAAACCACTGGTCTGTCCTCTTTATCCGAAGCCACCTAGTGGCCTTCTCTGTAGTTTCAGCAATGAAATTTATGGCCTTTCAATTTGCTGCATCAGCAACTCCAACAACAGTTAGAACTTCGCAGAATGAATGTCCACTCCCCTTCCCACCAAAAAACAATACAAAAACAAACAGAAGACCACTTCATCAACTGCCTTGCCACATGTCTGTGGGTCCCGATATTTTCTTTACTCTACCAGTTCCTGGTATTTGGTAACCTTCCTCTAAGAGTCTCCGCTATGTGTTCCTCCCCGATTCTCTGCAGAGCAGAAAGAAGTAACACCAAATATATCAGTGTGGGAATAAAATTCCTCGTCAGTTGGTTGGTCGTTGACAAATTTAGAGCCAGTGATACCAACATGATGTTGGCATTTTCGTAAATGTTTATATATGCATGTGTATGCATATATATATATATATATATA
>NC_068995.1:49463730-49465575 GCF_001194135.2 Octopus bimaculoides | reverse complement strand
ATATATATATATATATATATATATATATATATATATATATATATATACTCATACATATACATATATATTTATATACATATACATATATATGTCTACGTATATATTATATATATTTATATATGTATATGTATATATGTATATATATAATAATGTAAATAATATATACATATACATATAAATTATATACATACACATAGATCATATACACTCACACACACACGCAACAATGATGTCTGTAAACCATAGATAAGAAAACAAATCCTCACCAAACACGAAAAGCAGATGGAAACATTAAAGGGCACAGCAACAACACAACAACAACAACAACAACAACAACAACAACAACAGCAACAATAGTAACAATAATAACTAAGCAGAAAAAAAAAACATATCAGAATGAATAGAAATATGATAAAATATGTAAGGGGAAGAATAAAAAAAAAATGAAGAAAAATAATAATAATAAAAAAAGCCTCATCTTCCAGTGCTATCAAAAGTGTTTATCAAAAGTTTGTTGAAGCTGTGTGTATCGCCATCATCGTCATCACCATCGTCATCACCATCGTCATCGTAATCATCATCATCATCGTCGTCATCATCATCATCATCACTATGATCGTCATCATCACTATGATCGTCATCATCACTATGATCATCATCATCTTCGTCATCATCATCATCATCATCATCATCACTATCACCATCATCATCATCATCCTCATCATCCTCATCATCATCATCATCATCATCATCATCATCGTCATCATCATCATCATCATTATCATCATCATTGCATCATGGTAGTCATGATCGTCATCGTCGTCATCGTCATCATCCTCATCATCATCATCATCATCATCATTATCATCAACATCAGAAGCTGTAATATTGTCAACTTACCGTTGTTGTTGCTGCTGTTGACCTTCTTGTTGTTGTTGATGATGATGATGATGATGTATCATCGAGCAAAACTGTGAAATGGAAAACAAAATATCGATAAATATAATTTTGCAAAAAATAAAGAAAAAAGGAGTGGTTACTAGAAAATATATGGAAAATGTCCTAGTCTTGTCTCTGTGTGAGAAAGTGCGTGCGTGCTTGCGTGTGTGTGTGCGTGTGTATGTGTGTTTGTGCGTGCATGTATGTGTGTGAATGTGTGCATGCGTGTGTGCATATATGTGAGTGTATGTGTGTGCGTGCGTGTGCAAAGCAATACAAATTATAGATTATATGCTGTTAGTTACTCTGAGTATCCCTCATCAGACCCTATATAATTTACTTAATGGAATCTCTTCTTAGTTAAATGCAGCGGATTTACGTCAACGAATAATAATCTACTAGACCGGGTCCTGACCAATTCGAATTACATTGCGGGCCACTTGAATCACAGAAAGTCTTTTGAGGGCCGCTTGCTTACTTTCTGCTTTACAGAATTAAGAATTTTTCATACTTTTTGTTTATCCTTTTATTCTTTTCTTTGTTTCAGTCATTTGACAATCTACTTCATTTTGGTTAATATATAAAGGACTGAGGTAACTCCTCCTGAAGATATAGAGCCAAAATTAAAAGAAGAGTGCCATTGTTATCTAGTGAACGATATTTCGACATCTTGTGTGTCTTCAACTGATTAGAAAAATAAATTTGTCAATCTACTTCATTTTGTCAATCTACCGCAAACCTTTCTATATTAACCAAAATGAAGTAGATTGACAAATTTATTTTTTGAACCAGTTAAAGACACACAAGATGTCGAAATATCGTTCACTAGATAACAATGGCACTCTTCTTTTAATTTTGACTCTATATCTTCAGGAGGAGTTGCCTCAATCCTTTCTATATTAATAA
>NC_068995.1:49462262-49463720 GCF_001194135.2 Octopus bimaculoides | reverse complement strand
AATAATAATAATAATAATAATAATAGGCGGCTAAACATAGAGGGGACAAACAAGGACAGACAAAGGGATTAAGTCGATTATACCGACCCCAATGCATAACTGGTACTTATTGAATCGAGCCTGAAAGGATGAAAGGCAAAGTCGACCTCGGCGGGATTTGAACTCAAAACGTAAAGACAGACGAAATACCGTTAAGCATTTCACTCGCCGTGCTAACGATTCTGCCAGTACGCCACCTTAACAAGTACGCCACCTTAACAACAACAACAACAACAACAACAGCAGCAGCAGCAGCAACAACAACAGCAACAATAATAAGGTGTTAATAATATTAGCCTAATGACTCTACCGAGACACAACAAAATTTGTTTCAATGCACGGATTCACATCAAGAATCTTGCAAAACGGAAACAAAAACGAAGCCGACGTATTATATAGTGTAAACATTCAAACAACGCCACTATCTTTCCAAATCCTGCTGCATTTCACGTAGAATGTTTGGTTCTCCATAATTGTTTTCATCTATAAGTCGACATACTTTGCTTTTTTATTTTTCTGCAGTAAACATTGGTCTGAAAATTTCGACTTGTATTCCGGAAAATACGGCATTGATTTGTTACTCTCATTGATACTCCGAGTGAATGTGCATGCTGGTATTTGTTTCCGTAAATATCTATCTATCTATCTATCTATCTATCTATCTATCTATCTATCTATCTATCTATCTACATATATGCGTATGTATGTAAAAATCATGGATTATGCAATGCCTCTCTTATATACATGCTCTCATGTGGAGCTACAGCACACTCGCACGTCACACACACACGCATACACACAAATACATACACTTACATACACATTCACACATACAGTCACACAAAAGTGTATATATGTACACACAAACACGCATACATAAGCATTATAACATAGCTGTATAATCATATTGATTTCTCTTGACTAACTGCAAGGCAACTTTTACACACACAAATCCACACGCACGCACACACACTCACACACATGCATTCTCTCTCTCACACACACACTTGAGTTTGTATAAAATCTATATAGATCCTCACACATGTGTACACACACACACACACACACATATATATATATATATATACAGAGATAGAGAGGGGGAGAGAGAAAAAACAGTGAAGAAAGAGAGAGGGAGAGAGAGAAAGAAAAAGTAAAGAGAAAGAGAGGAGAGATTACACTCACACGCACACGCACACATGCACATACACACGAACACATACTCACACACACGCACACACACACACACACACACGTACACACACACACAGACACGTACGCTCACACACACGCAAGCACGCACACACGTACACACACGCCTACACACACACTTGTACACACACAGACACGCACGCACACACACAAACGCACACTCACACACGCACACAAAGTCAATCATTTAGTTATTTTGAATCACGT
>NC_068995.1:49461449-49462252 GCF_001194135.2 Octopus bimaculoides | reverse complement strand
TCTGAAATATTTTGAGTTTTTATACAATTTTCTTTTCTCAGTGTTTCGGTTGTAGTTTTTTTGCTTTTATTATTATTATAATTGGGGGCGCTGTTGTTGTTATTGTATTGTATATTTCTAGATCTGCCCTGATAAAGGCTGTCCAGCCATGACAAACTCGTATTTATCATTATTATTGTTATTATTATGTGCAAAATGTTTAACTCCTCTCCCGAAATTGCAGGCGTTGTGCCACAATTTGAAACTGTTATTACTATTAATAATAATAATAATAATAATAATCGTTTCACATTTTGTCACAAGGACAGCAATTTTGGAGGAGGGGATGAGACGATTATATCGACCCCAGTGTTCACCTGGTACTCATTTTATCGATCCTGAAAGGATAAAAGGCAACATCGACCTCGACGCAATTTGAACTCAGAACGTAAAGACGTACGAAATACCGCTAAGCGTTCCGTCCAGCGTGCTAACGATTCTGCCAAATCACCGCTTTTATGATAACAATGATAATCCTTTCTACTATCGACACAGGGTCTGAAATTTGTAGGGAGGAGTTTAGTCGATTACATCGACTCCAGTGAGTAACTGGTACTTAATTTATCCACCGCGAAAGGATGAAAGGCAAAGTCGACCTCGGCGGAGTTTGAACGCAGAAAGTAGCGAAAGGCAAAATATCGCTAAGCATTTCGTCCAGCATGCTAACGATTCTACCAGCTCGCCGCTTTAACAACAACAACAACAACAACAACAACAGCAACAACAACAACAACAACAACAACAACAACAACAACAACAACAAC
>NC_068995.1:49460663-49461439 GCF_001194135.2 Octopus bimaculoides | reverse complement strand
AACAACAACAACAGCAACAACAACAACAACAACAACAACAACAACAACAACAACAACAACAACAACAACAACAGCAACAACAACAGCAACAACAATAATAATAATAATCTCGACATGAAAAAAATTTTAACTGGGTCTCACCTGCAAGGTCATGTGATGTTTATCTTGATATGAGATCACCATGTTGCACACATGGTTGTGATGCATGTGCCTGGTGTACTCTTATCAGACGGGTAGTCACGATGGGTATACTGGGCTTCATATATTATACTCCAGTGTCACTTTGATGGCATGCACTGCTCTCTCACTCAATAATAAACCTTTCTACTAGAAGCACAGGGCCTCATATTTTGGAGGAAGCGCTTAAGTAGATTACATCGACCCCAGTGCGTAGCTGGTACTAATTTTATCGACTCCGAAAGGAAAAAAATTCAAAGTCGATCTCTGCGGAATTTGAACACAGAGCGTAAAAGCAAACGAAATACCGCTAAGCATTTCACCCGGCGTGCTAACGTTTCCTATTCATTTATTGCCCACAAGGGACTAAACATAGAGGGGACAAACAAGGACATACAAAGGAATTAAGTCAATTACATCGACCCAATGCGTAACTGGTATTTAATTTATCGACCCCGAAAGGATGAAAGGCAAAGTCAACCTCAGCGGAATTGGAACTTAGAACGTAAAGACAGACGAAATACCGCTAAGCATTTCGCCCGGCGTGCTAACGTTTCTGCCAGCTCGCCGCTTTTTTCTCGCTCTATAATATAATAAAA
>NC_068995.1:49459110-49459648 GCF_001194135.2 Octopus bimaculoides | reverse complement strand
GTGTGTGTGTGTGTGTGTGTGTGTGTGTGTGTGTGTGTGTGTGTGTGTGTGTGTGTGCGTGTGTGCATATGTATGTATGTATGCATATATGTTTGTTTACATATATAGGTATGTAATCTTACATGCATATATGTATGATTGCATATATTATCGTATAAGTGTACATAAATTCATTTATTAGTTTAAACGTAGAAGAATGCGTCTGATCGTCTTTAAATAGCATCATTATACACACACACACACACACACACACACACACACACACACACGCATATATATTATATATAAGCTGATGTATATGTACGTATACGTGCGTATATGTATGTGTGCAAGTGTGTAATATAAGTGTGCGCACAGACGCGTATGGATCCATTTCTTTCTACCTACTTATAATGTAAAACTACATCACCATTTCTTCGTTTGCATAAGTACATACAAACACACACACGTATACACACACACACAAATATACACACAAATATATACACAAAAGCACACCCACACCTCCGCATATATATATATATATATATATATATAT
>NC_068995.1:49457750-49458167 GCF_001194135.2 Octopus bimaculoides | reverse complement strand
TATATATATATGTATATATGTATATATATATTTATATACGTGTGTGTGTGTGCGTGTTTCTGTGTGTGCGTGTGTATTTATATGTGTGTGTGTGTGGGTGTGTGTATTTATATACAGACACATGCATAAATAAATGTGTTTGCCGTTTGCAAATATACTTTTCCACGGATCATAATTGTTTGTGTGTATATATACACACATTATACACACTCCCACACACATAGACCGACTCATACACATGCATATACAGACACATATAAGACATATTTATATGCATATGTATATAAGTGTATGTGTATGTATATACATATACTTATGTGTATGCGTATGTGTGTAATAGATATATGTATAAATGCGTGCATCTAGTTGTGTATATGCAAATATTTCGTGTATATATATATATATATATATATATAT
>NC_068995.1:49454606-49455242 GCF_001194135.2 Octopus bimaculoides | reverse complement strand
CCCAAATTCAACGCGAACCCAGAACCAACGAACGACGAATGTCATTCGAACAACTGGCTGATGTCGTCGGCGTCGTCATCGCCGATGTTATTGTTGTTGTTGTTGATGATGATGATGATGATGATGGTGGTGGTGGTGATGGTGGTGGTGGTGATGATAGTGATAGTGATTATGATGATCATGGTGATTGTGGAGGTTGTGCTGGTGGGGATGATGATCATGGTGGTGGTGGTGATGATGATGATGATGTTGATGATGGTGGTGGTAGTGGTGATAATGGTGATGGTGGTAGTGGTGATGGTGATGATGTTGATGATGGTGATGCTGGTGGTGGCAGTAGCGGTGGTTGTTTTAAAGGTGACTATGATGATAACGAAGTTGACAATGACGACGAAAACAATGATGACGATGACGACAATGATGATTTTCGAGACCAGGCTCTTCAGTGTGCCGCTGAAACACTGGGATATGGTACTGCTAGACACAGAGACTGGTTTGATGAAAATGATGCTATAGTTCAGCGACTATTGGCTGTAAAGCGCCATGCCCACAATGTATCGCTGAACAGAGGGCTTTCTGCTGTGCAACGAAATCTAGCACTTGCCCACTATAGCAGTGTAAAATACACTACTGCAG
>NC_068995.1:49450112-49452728 GCF_001194135.2 Octopus bimaculoides | reverse complement strand
TAACAATAATAAGAAGTAACAATACAGACGCTACAACTACTAGTACTACTACTACTACTACTACTACCACAGAGACCACCAACAAGAACAATTTTGTCACCACAACCACAACTACCACCACAGCAAAATAACCACAGCAACCAATACAGCCACTAGCGCCACCACACGAAATCATCCCTTGCTATCATAACCACCATCATAACCACCATCATAACCACCATCATAACTACTACTACTACTATAACCACCGTCGTAACTACCACTACAGCCACCATCATAACCATCGGCGTAACTCCCGCTACAATCATCATCATAATCAACGCCCTAACTGCCAGTACAGCATCCATCAAAACTCCTGTCTTAACCCCTATCATATCTATCGCTGCGACCATGATCATAACTACTGTCATAAGTAGCTCTACAACCACCATCGTAATTACCGTTGTAACTGCTTTCATAACCTGCATCACATCTAGCAATGTAACTACCACAATCGCTTTCATAACCGCCATCATAATAGCTCTACAACCACTTCCATGAAGTCCTATCTTCGGAACTTTCTAGGAAGTAGCTCATCTTCGGAACTTTCCAGGAAATCTTCGGAACTGTCCAGGAAGTCCCAACCTCGGAACTTTTCTGGAAGTAGCTGAACCTCGGAACTATCCAATTAACCCTTGGAACTTTCCAAGAAGTCCTCGGAACTTTTCAGGAAGTAGCTGAACCTCGGAATTTTCTAGGAATTCCTCGGACTTTTCCAGGAAGTCCCGTTATCGGAACGTTCCAAGAAGTAGCTCATCCTAGGAGCTTTCACCAGAAATCATCCAAATTTTCCAGGAAATCACAACCCCGGAAATTTCCAGGTAATCCCCGGAACTTTCCGTGAAATTCTTGGAACTTTCCAGGAAGTCCCATCCTCGGAACTTTCCAGGATGTAGCTGGTCCTCAGAACTTTCCAGACTATCTTTGGAACTTTGCAAGAAACCCGCTACTCGGAACTCTCCAGGAAGCCCTTGGAATTTTCCAGGAAGTCCCATCCTCGGAATTATCCAGGAAATCCCCGGAACTTTAAAGGAAATCCCTTCCTCTGTACTTTCCAGGAATTCATCGGAATTTTCCAGGAAGTCTCTTCCGCGGAACTTTTCAGGAAGTTACTTATCTTCGGACTTATCCAGGAATTCCCCGGATCTTTGCAGGACGTCCCATCCTCGGAACTTTCCATATAGGTTAGAGCGACGTGATTACGATCGTGAGCTTGTGAGTTCGATTCCCGGACCGGGCTGCATGTGTTCTTGAGTAAGACACTTTATTTCACGTTGCTCCAGTTCACTCAGCTGTAGAAATGAGTTGCCACATCACTGGTGCCAAGCTCTATCGGCCCCTTTGCCTTGGATAACATCAGTGGTGTGGAGAGGGGGAGGCTGGTATGCATGGGTGACTGCTGGCCTACCAAAAACAACCTTGCCCGGACTTGTGCCTCGGAGGGTAACTTTCTAGGTACAATCCCATGGTCAGTCATGACCGAAGGGTGCCTCCCTCCTATGTATATATATATATATATATATATACACACACACACAAATAGTTGAATATCTAGAAATAGGCGTAGGCATGGCTATGTGGTAAGAAGTTTGCTTTCCAACCACATGATTCCAGGTTCACTCCTGCTCTGTGGTACCTTATGTAAACGTCTTTCTACTATAGCCCCAGGCCGGCCAAAGCCTCGTTGCCTTTGTTCATAGATATCTATTATGAATTATACTCACTTGAAATATTTTGGAAACACGTGATCTATTTCTTCTAGAAAACTACATGACTTCTCTCTACGTAATGATATATCATTAATCATCATGCATTTGTCTCTAACATACGCACGCGGTTAGAATAGTGTTTTAGAAAAGGAAACACTGCTTGACTGGTAGTTCATTATATTGATCCCAGAAGGATTAACGGCAAAGTTTATCACGGTGGCTTTTCAACTCAGAAAGTAAAGAGCCGTAACTAAATACCAATGCTCTAACGATTCTACTAATCTACCGTCAATATTAATTACATGTTAAAATGCGATTGAATTATTTCTCCTATCCCATATCATCGGACATTTTACACGTCAATAATTTTCTGTAATAAATTTTATATTTTGAATTTATATTTAACGTTTTGCAATTATCGTTTATGTAGCTTTTTTAATAACAAAATACTATACGGATGTTCAAAATAGCATCGGATCTTTCTTTCTTTTCTGTCTTCTTTTCATACTTTCTCTCTGTTCTTCTCTCATTTTGACATAGAGTGGTTCTATAAATTTGCTTATTTGTACAAAATAAGTACCAGATGAACACTGGGGTCGATGTAATCGACTTGATCCAGCCAAAATTTAAAACCGTTATTATCATTAACATTACAAAAGGCGGCAAGCAAGCAGAATCGTTATCACGCCGGGCAAAATGCTTAGCGGCATATCACGCCATCTAAGGTTCGAATTCCGCCGAGGTCGACACTTTGCCTTTCATCTCCTCCCGGGTCGTCGATAAAATAAAGTGCCAGCGAAGAGCTGCGGTCGATGTAACCGATTTATTTCCTCCATGCAAGTTGCTGGCATTGTGCCAAAAATTAGAA
>NC_068995.1:49449022-49449596 GCF_001194135.2 Octopus bimaculoides | reverse complement strand
TATAGACATCGTTACACACGTAGAGCAATACAAACGTGTACAAATGTATACTTGTATACGTATATAGTTATATACACACATCTGTCTAAATATCTTCGCGTGTGTGGATATTCCTGTACACACAGACAGACAAACACACTCCCGCACGCATACAACTATACACACACACACACACTACACATAATACATACATACACACATACAATGCCCTATTTTTCTCTATTTTCTTTGTTACACTCTCATTATATTACATTTTTCTTACATGTGTTTATGTATATACACACGCACACACACACATACACATATATGTATGTATGTATGCATGTATGTATGTGTGTATGTATGTATGTGTGTGTGTATGTCTGTGTGTATGCATGTATGTGTGTGTATATGTATGTATTTATGCATATATGTATGTGTGTAAGTATGTATGTATGTGTGTGTGTATGTGTGTATGTATGTATGTATGTATGTATATATGTGTGTAAGTATGTATGTGTATATGTATGTATCTATGTATATATGTACGCTTGTGTACGTATGAATATATGTATACATACACGTACACTCACGC
>NC_068995.1:49447143-49448453 GCF_001194135.2 Octopus bimaculoides | reverse complement strand
CACATATATATTTACAGGCACACAAGCACCCAGAAATGCATGTCAGTCTGCATGTGCGTTGTACAAAATTCGTGCCCCTCCCAGTTCTCAATTCTCCATAGTCCATGTCTTGTCATAATTCTCTCTCTCTCTCTCTCTCTTTCTCTCTCTCTCTCTCTCTCTCTCTCTCTGTGCATATCACCACCACCACCACCACCAACAGCGCCAACCAATATCTGTAATTATTCTACGATAATTATTACTATTGCTGCACACCACCTCTTCAAAAGTCGGTGATACTACTACCGCTGCAACCACACTCATTACCACTGCAACCACAACCACAACCACAACAACCACAAAAAAAAGTTAGTCTCTCCACAACCGTTGTTGCTACTACTACTACTACTACTACTACTACTACTACTACTACTACTACTACTACTACTACTAGTGCTCCTACTGCTGCTGCTACTACTACTACCACCATCACCACCACCAGCACCACGACCACCACCGCTACCACCCCTGCTGCTGCTACTACTACTACTACTACTACTACTACTACTACTGTCACATTGAACATCCGTATGTCATTGGTGCAATTAAAACAACCATTGCCACTACTACTGCCGTGGCTACTACCTCCACTATGACCACAAATGCAACTACCACCAATACAACATGCCAACACAACAAACATCTATACCGCAATACGAAGACGGCTTCACAAATACCGCCACCACGACCACCACCACTACCACCATAACCATCACCACTACCACTACTACTACCATGCAACACCACCACCACCATCGCCACTACTGCAACCACCACCATCATCCTGACCATCACTACCGATGTTATTGTCATCATACTTACCACTACCACTACTACCACCACCATTACTACCACCACCACCACCAACAACAACATCATGACCACCACCACCGATGTCATTGTCATCATACGTACCACTACCACCACCACCAACAACAACAACAACAGCAACAACAACAACAGCATCAACAACAACCACCCACCACCACAACTAACACAACTACACACAGCACCACCACTACTACACCTATTACCTACTACTACCACCACCACCACAGCCACCACCATCATTACCACTGCTAATGCTACTGCTGCTACTGCAATTTCCACTGCAGCTTAAACGGTAAGAGGTAGCAGTGTGAAATTGCCCCAGCAGCAGTGAGTCCCACCCCCGTTCGAGTGGTTGGCAGAGCAGAAAGTCTCACATACCCCGGGGGGCTTCGTTTAGTTTAACACCAACAACATATGAAACCAGACAAAACCGGAAATAC
>NC_068995.1:49445426-49446321 GCF_001194135.2 Octopus bimaculoides | reverse complement strand
TATTATTACTGTTTATTTCAAAGGCTGCGAGCTGGCAGAATCGTTAGCACGCCGGGCAAAATGCTTAACGGCATTTTGTCTGTCTTTACGTTCTGAGTTCAAATTCTACCGAGGTCGACTTTACATTTCATTCTTTTGGGGATCGATAAAATAAGTACTAGTTGAGTACTGGGGTCGATATAATCGATTAGCCCCCTCCCCACCAAAAATTTCAGGCATTGTGCCTTTGTAGAAAGGACTATTATTATTATTATTTAAGTGTCCTTGGACGGAAGTCTTTCGTCACACATCGTGGGAGCGCCATCTCATGTGTCTATTCCCGTTAGAAACTGTAATAAAAAAATTGTAAAAATATCTTGTGCTGAATAGAAATATAACCAATAAAATCTTATATGAACACCCAGAGGACGTATGAACCGCAAGGGACCTCGGTTGAGGACCGCTGACCTTGGGTATGTCTTGGACAACAATGCTACTGAGAAAAATCATGGCTGGAGTGTCTTCCATCATACGTCTGCAAGATCAAAGCCGAGCTGGAGTGGAACGAGCATAAACAACGTAGAATATTACACGACTGAGCGTATCACATTTGAACATCTTGTCCAAGATGCTACGGGGAAATGAATTCAAAATTATAAATATGTTCAACTAATCTTGCATAAAGATCATTAATATATATTTTAATTATCATTTGTAGTTGAATTCTTTTATTTTAATTTTTGGTATAATAACTTTAATTATGCTGTTGTATTTTTTTTTTATAATCGACGTTTTTGTTTCGTGGCGTAATATTTTCATTTTGTTTTGAAATTATATGTCTGTTTAAATATTACATACATTGATTTTTTTCCATATATGTGTGTGTGTGTGTGTGGATATTATATATATATATATA
>NC_068995.1:49443899-49445242 GCF_001194135.2 Octopus bimaculoides | reverse complement strand
ACACGCTCAAACAGAAGTATGTATATATACACATGTACAGATATGTATATAAATGCACATGCATGTACATGTGTGTGTTTATTTTATTCTTTAGTTTTTATTAAGGTAAAGTTTAATTTAATTACAAAATTAATTGTTGTGGAATTTGGGTTGAAATTCCTCATTTGAATCGCACACACATTCCACACGTATGTAGATTACACAACACATTTTATATGCACACACACGTTCACGCATGTTCACTCATACAGACATGAACGTATACAAACAAATGTTTAATATATACATTACATTATTATGCGTAATTTTTACGCATAAACGTGTATTTCTATGTATGTATGTATGAATGTATGTATGTAGACACACATATACAGAAATGCTTATATAAGAATCAATATACACAAAATCATATAGAATCATACGTTCCAATACACATACAAAAATATGAGCGCGCGCACACACGCACACACACATATATATCTATATGTATATATATTTATATATATATATATATGTATACATATATATATATATGTATATATATATATATATATATGTTAACATATATGTGTATGTATATATATATGTATATATATATATATATATATATATATATATATATATATATATATATATATATATATATATATATATATTAGCTACATGCTTGCGTATATATATGTATATATATATATATATATATATATTTGTATGTATGTATGTATGTGCGTGTGTGTATATATGATAAAATTTATATTATATATTATATATATATATATATATATATATATATATATTTATATGTAATATAATGTATATATATCTTATATATTATAATACATATATCTATTGTGTCATGTATTTATATACATATATATATATTTATATGTATGTTTGTATGTATAAATATATGTATGCATGCATACATACATATATGCATCCATACATATATGCATACATACATACGTACATACATGCATGTATACATACTTACATATACGATATGTATCTAATATCCGCACATAGAATATGAGCAAAACTATTTACCAAGTTAATTGTACGAATATGTATGCACGTTAATACGCACACACACGCACACAAACACATACACACACACACTGGCACACACGCATACACAAAACCCACAGATAAACACTCGTCTCACAAAATACACTTATACTCGCATAAAAATATTTGCACATGAGAATGTAGCTACAGTGACGAAGCAACGTAACTATAACTACATAAACCAGTGCAGACACACGCATCAACCACGAACATACATACACAGACACACACACGCACACACACACACACACACACACACACACACACACACACAC
>NC_068995.1:49441841-49442942 GCF_001194135.2 Octopus bimaculoides | reverse complement strand
TGAGTTCATGGGTTAAAAAAAAAAAAATTGATTGAGAAACACTGAACTAGATCTAACTAAATAAATAATCATTATACTTCCTTGACTGTAAAATTAAACAATTGATAAGAAAAATAATTGAAAAGTTAGAACCATCTGACATGATTGTAGAATTCTGACAACGTGGAATACAAACGGGAATTACATGGAATATGGAAAAATATATAATTAGACAAAGAAGATGCGAGAAAAAAGCCGGAAGGTACAAACACATATTACAATATAAAAGTCATTTAAATGTCATTATATATCCCATCATCAGCTGCTCTATTAGAAATCATTGTGGTTTCGATTCTAAGAAGTACCACATATGTATGTATGTGTCTGTATAAAAAACACGCATACACAGACATACAGACACACACACACGCACAAACGCACACGCATACACTGCATTGTATTACAGGCTTCAGCATACTCTTTCAAATATTTATTCTCTGAAATATTTCATGGCAATAAAGGAGAAAGTTTTCCGAAACACGTGTCTGTGAATGTAAAGGAAATAGATATTGAAATAATATAAATTTAGAAAATAAAACACGAAGTTTATGACTTCTTTCAAGTTAGGAGAAAAGAACAAGGCTTTCGAGCAAGGCTTTACTCCCTGGCAAAATATAACTGAACTGTTAATGAAAAAAAAAGTTTACATACATATATGTGCAGGTGTATATCTATCAATCTATCTATCTATCTATCTATCTATCTATCTATCTATCTATCTATCTGTCTGTCTGTCTGTCTGTCTATAGTTAGTCATAAATGGCTGCATGCGCAGACATACATATATATATATATATTTATACACACACATATATATGTATATATATATACTTATATATATGCATATATATATATATGCTTATACACACGCATATATATGTATAAATATACTTATATATACTTACATATATATATATATGCTTAAACATACGCATATATATATGCATATATATATGCATATATCTATATGCATATATATGTATATACATATATATACATATATATATATATATATATATGTACATACATATATATAAATCCATACACACACACACACACACA
>NC_068995.1:49439213-49440982 GCF_001194135.2 Octopus bimaculoides | reverse complement strand
GCAAACACATGCGCACAAGAACACACGCAAACACATAGATGTGTGTCTTTACGTATGTATGTATGCATGTATGTATGTATGTATGTACGTATGTACGTATGTATGTATATATGTGTATGTATGTATGTATATGCGTATGTCTATATGTATGCGTGTATGGAGCTAAAGATGTATGGTAGCAATAGCATAGATTAAGTATGAGGGTATGTTTATTCTTCTATAAGTGCTTGCAGGTGTCTGTGTCTGGAATACACAACACACACACGCACACACACACACACACACACACACACACACACACACACACACACACACACACACACATATATATATATATATACATACATACATACACAGAGACACACACACAAACGCACGAGTATTTCGCTGTGTCTTTAGAACAGGATGTGCGTTTAGTTGATTTAGGAAAAAAGAGAGTTCTGTTGTGTTTTTGTCGGTTAGAAACGAGATCAAGGGTCAAGAACAAAGGGCATACTATATTCAGAACTAACTGTGTGGTATATATTTGCTATATAAACACGCGCACGCACGCACACACGCACATCCACACACCCACAAATACATACATCCCATCACACAGACATACATGCATGCATATATATATATATATACATATATGTTCATATATACTTATATGTTCATATATACATATATGCGAGTGTGTGGGTGTTTATATGTATATCTATCTATATATATATATATATGTATGTATGTATATATATATATATGTGTATATATATGTGTATGTATATATATATATATATGTATCTATCTATCTATCTATCTATCTATCTATCTATCTATCTCTCTCTCTCTCTCTCTCTCTATATATATATATATATATGCGTGTGTGTACATAGTCTTAGATGCATATACATGTGTTTGTGTATTTATATATACATACTATATATACATATATATATATATATGTATATATATATATATATGTATATATATATATGTATGTATTTATATTTACGTATGTATATATATATATATATGTATATACGTATGTATATGTTTTACCATGATACACACACACACGCACGCACGCACACACTCACACACACACACACACTCATAAATCGCACATAGCTCTAGTATGTTACATACTTTTGTGGGGGTTGTTGTTTTTTTGTTTTTTTTTATTACTTTTTGTTAAATTTCTTGTTGCAGATGGTATTCTTCTTCTCGTTGTTGCTGTCGTCATTTTTGTTGTGTTGTACTTGTTTATGCTTTGGTTCTTCCTGTTTGCCATTGCTGTTGTTGTCGTTGTTGTTGCTGCTGCTGCTGCTACTGCTGCTGCTTCAGTTTATTACTGAGGTATTTTATATGTTTGTCTAGCACGTAATAGGTTAAACGATGTAAGTTGAAAGCACCTCCTCTATTCTGTCTATGGATAGACTGACGAGCACTCACAGACAGTGCAGCTATTCTTCAGATTCTATATTCTTTGACTGGCAGACAGCATGTATAACAACAGCAATAACTTTAACATCTACAACAAGGAAAACAACAATAACAACAATTACAACATGAATAAACCACATCAACAACAACAATAATTCTTTGTGGCTGTGTGGTAAGAAGCTTGCTTCTCAAACACATGGTTCTGGTTCTGTCGCAAGTGTCTTCTACTATAGCCGCGGGCCGACCAAAGCTTGTGAGTGGATTTGGTAGACAGAAACTGAAAGAAACTCGTCGTATATATATATATATATATATCATGTGTATATATTTGTGCGTCT
>NC_068995.1:49438125-49438800 GCF_001194135.2 Octopus bimaculoides | reverse complement strand
ATGAAGGGAATAATACTACTGCTATTTAGCCCTAGGAAGCAGCACCGCTTCCTGTCGGCCTAGACACATTCCCTGTGTCCTTATGTTTACAAGGGGGAGACAAGCACCTCCACCCAACTAAGCCTGCATCCAGAGACTAGTTTCTGAGTTTTTACTCGGTTCTGCCAGCTCACCGCCTTGCAAATGACAATGAGCATATATACAAATGTGTGTGTTGTATGTGCGTCTGTGCGTTTGTATGTGTGTATGTGTTTATAGGTGTATGTTCACGGTGTACACATTTCCTGCGTTGTCTAACACACACACACACACACACACACAAGCGCGGTGATAGATTACTATTCATACACCCACACAAATATTAAGTCGCATTAAAATCACAATCTGAAATATTATAAAGACGTGCACACCAATAGAGATTCGCCGAACGCACAAATGCACAGAAACATCACTGACACACACCACACAGACACAGACATAAACGCAAGTAAAGGCTTCACACACACACACACACACACACACACACACACACAGACACACACACAGACACACACACACACACACACACATACGGGACATTAAATTCAATTTTCTCGCCCGCTCCTACCCATCTCCATTTCATGGCACCCTTCAGAACATAACTTGGGGTCTGATTGTTCTTATTCCACAGATCAC
>NC_068995.1:49436527-49437533 GCF_001194135.2 Octopus bimaculoides | reverse complement strand
GGGACTGAACCTGGAACCGTGTGGTTGGGAAGCAAGCTTCTTATCACACTCTTTTACTCTTTTACTTGGTTCAGAGAGAGAGAGAGAGAGAGAAAGAAAGAGTGAGAGAGAGAGATAGAGAGAGAAAGAGAGAGAGAGAGAGAGAGTGAGGGAGAGAGAGAGAGTTGTGTGTGTCTTTCCATCTGTTTGTTTCTCAACCGGTGTTGGTGTGTTTGCATCTCCATAACTTGGCGGTTCGGCAAGGCAGACCGATTGAATAAGTACTAGGCTTAGAAAATATGGGGTCGGTTAGTTTGACTGAAAATCCTTCAAGGCAGTGCCCCAGCATGGCCGCAGCCTAACGACTGAAGCAATATGAAAGATAAAAAAATGAAAGATACAGAGAGAGAGAGGCGGACAGAGAGAGAGGTAATAAACGAGAGAGTCGTATTTGGAGCGCTTTGGAGAACTTTGGTTCGATCAGGAGCTCCATTGTAGATAAATGAGCAATACAAATACTACTACTACTACTACTACTACTACTACTACTACTACTAATACTACTTACACCAGCATACGTCGTTAATACCACCACCGCAATGGCTACATTCACCACCGCCACAAGCAACGTCAACATCATAAAATCTAACAAACCCATCGATCCCCCACCCCCACCGCCATCTCACACCACTCCACTACCACAACAACCACAAGAACATTACCACCACTATCAATACTAGCACCATCACAATCGCTACAAACAGCCCCACATCCACCACCACCACTACCACCACCACCAGTATCATCTCTATCACCACTGGTACCTCTATTACTACTACCACCACAACTACTTTCACCATCACCAACACGGGTGCTAACTCCACCGCTACCACCAACAACAACAGGATCATCACGACCAGCACTACCACCAACACCACCACCACCACCACCACCACTACCACCACCACCAGTATCATCTCTATCACCACTGGTACCTCTATTACTACTACCACCACAACTACTTTCA
>NC_068995.1:49433137-49436088 GCF_001194135.2 Octopus bimaculoides | reverse complement strand
ATTTTATATATTTTTATACATTTTTCCTAATTATTTTTTAGGGTTTCAAAATTATCTTTTTATTTTTATTTCATTTTATTTCTTTCTTTTTTTTTGTAACATTTATCGTTAACTTCGTGTAAGGAGAGCTCTAGGAAGGAAGGGGACCTAAGCAAAAATAATTGCTGAACACAATGGCAATATCTACGGTTTGGGGCTATATTTTGCCGTGTGTATCGATGTTATTTATATTGTTTTCACATCGAAAGCTTTCTGAACAAAAATCCTGCTATGGCCTTACCGCTGACTTTCTCCTCGTCTTTTTCTCCTCGTCTTTTTCTCCTCAATATTCTCCTCTAATTTTCCTACGGGGGACTCAACCGCATTTTCTAATTACACATTGTCTTCTCTCGTCTATTCGTTTTGTTTCTAGGAATAAAGCCTGGAGATATACTCTATGGTTTACGATAAAAATCATAGGTGAATGTCGTCTGTATATGCACGTGAGGTTGGTGTTGGAGAAAGTGTGTGAAAAAAAGAGGTGTATGTGTATGAGTGTGTGTCCGCGCGTGTGTGTAAACGTGTGTGTGTATGAATAGGTGTATGCGTGTGAGAGTGTACATGGACATAAATATGTGCTGTTGTGTATGTGTGTGTATGTGTGTGAATGTGTGTGCGCTCGCGCGTGTGCGTGCATGTCTATGTGTGTATATGTGTGAGTGTCAGTTTGAAAGGTAATTCGTGTTACGCAGAGAATAATGCGCGCATACGAACGAGCACTCACACACAAAAATACGCACGCACACGCACATATATATCTATGTATATGAGTCTGCATATATATACATATACATACACACACAAACATGGATATATACACAGTTATATGTATATGCATACACATATAAGCACACATACAAATACATACATAATACGTACACGCATATATACATCCACACATTAACATACACACATAGTTCCCTGTTGTGCATGTATATAGGTTGTGGGTATTCATCCTAACATGAAACTCGAGTGCCTGTATACTGTGTACGCGCAAATGTGCATGTGTGCATGCGTCTGTGTAACTGTAAATATATGTATATGTGTCTATGTATGTATGTGTGCATGCGTGTGTGTAACTGTAAATATATGTATATGTGTCTATGTATGTATGTGTGCATGCGTGTATGTATATATTTACATGTATATGTATATAGACCCACATTTACAGAACGTATATTTTATTAACCACAAAAGTGGTTAATAAGCTCTTGTGCAGGAAGTTTGTGGTCTGAAATATGTTTGTCATATGGGTGGTAAACAAGACGATATATCAGAAACCGAAGGTTTCCTGCAATTGATCTCATGCCCCCCTGACTCTCCAGTAGTTTATTTCAAATCAATAATGAACCCTTGTATTTGTGTGTGCGTGCATACGTGCGTGTGAGTATGTGTGTGTGTGTTTGTGTGTGCTCGCGCATGGAACTGTGTGTGTGTGTGTGTGTGTGCGTGTGTGTGTATATGCGTGTGTGTATATGTGCGTGTGTATGTGTGTGTATTCCTGTGCGAATGTTTGTATGTTTATTTATGTAGGTATGTATGTACGTCAGGTCATTCTCAGTGCTGCGTCTATGTGAAATGCGTCAGTTTATGTGAAACGTATCATACAGCCAACCGTTTGCAACTGAACCGGCAACTCCACCAAGATTGCTTAGTAATGAGGATGTTTTCCTCTGGACACCCAGCAGGATATGAAACAAAGCCACCAATCAAATGGTCATCCAACAGCTATGAATGAGTGACCCACTAGTCTTTGTTTAAACGTCTCTCAAGAAGGTAAACTCTGATACAGCACCTGTGACTTCGTTTGAATCTAATGATACAGACCACCTCTTCGTTTTGAGCAAACACATACGTTGTTTGGAGAGTTGGATTGACCCATTGTAAATCTCTTCCTCCATATAAATAGCTTCAGGTCCAGCCGTCGCTTCATTTTTAATATCTCTATTATGTATTGTATACAATGGCTAGCCGTAGCCGAAAATCTCAAAACGCTCCAGGAAAAATTCCCATGACCGAGTGAAAGCGTATGTCACTGAGTGTGTCATGCTCTCTGTACACCTGCTGCAAGAGGTGTCCATCATTACCAAGTCTGCGTCAAAGCTTGTAGGTCCCCAGCAGGACTGAAAAGTCAAATCTGTAACCTGTGGTGCTTTAAGAGAACAGTTAAACAATGGCCATTGTTCGAAAATCGAATTGCAGAGAAAATACATATATACATACAAACAAACATACAAACATACATACATACATACATACATACATACATACATACACATATACAAACATACATACATAAACACACACACATACGCACACATACATAAACACACACATACAGAAACGCATCCATGCATAAACACACACATACACACACACATATATACATACATACATACATACATGCATACATACATACATACATACAAACATACATACATACATATATCCTTATCGTGTTTAAACTCCAGTCTATAAAGTATGTTATAGAATGAATAATTCCGCTCGATAATTAAAGACGAAGACCAGTTAACTACATTGATGCCATAAACAGAAGCACATAACATGAAGTTATGTACCAACCAATGCTAAAGGTAGGTAGAAATTAGTACCGCACTGTGTAATGGCTCTCACCTCTTTGTGGTTGTGTTTGTCCCGCACCATCACTTGCAAGCCGGTGTCACATTGTTAACGTTCCCGTAAATTAGAGGTCGATAGAATAAATACCAGGCTTAAAAATGTAACACTGACTAGACTGCGACCATGCTGGGGCACCACCTTGAGGACTTTTATACGAACGACTCGCCACCAGTGCTTTTTGTATTCAATCAGTCGCTTTTGGCGAACCACTAAGTTACGCGGACGCAAACACACCGACACCTGTTGTCAAGCGGTAGCGGGGGACAAATACT
>NC_068995.1:49427759-49431452 GCF_001194135.2 Octopus bimaculoides | reverse complement strand
TACGCGAAATTATATAACTCGGTATTCATAGAAGAAACATATATATGTATGCGTGTGTGAGTACATATGTACGTATATATTTGAGTGTATATGTATGTTTGTGCGTGCGTGCGTGTATGTGTGTGTGTGTGTGTGTGTGTGTAGGTGTGTGTGTGTGTATACGTGTTCACGTCTATTGTGGTCCCGTACAAAGAACATCTTGATATCGCAAGTACAGTAAAAAAAGAGATTTAGGACGGTGTGTGTGGGTGGAGAAAACAGATTTTGTCGGTAAAACGGTTTAAGATTGTTTGAGGTCAAGTAAATTCTTTGTGGCATCGGCATTAACAAAGATTCCGTTACCGATTCTTTACAATATGCACAAAAGAGCCAGATGGTGAAATGGTGGAACAGAAGACGTATTTCAATGAAAAGGTTAAGACATCTATTCTTTTTATTTATTTGTATTTCATTGTTAAAATCTGAAATGAATATATATTGATACACACTAATAGTCACAGATGTTATCGATTATGCAACGCTGAATGATGTTATGATTGCGTTGATTACAAAATAGGTAAATAAATGAATGAATGAATAAATAAATAAATAAATAAATAAACGAAAAAAAGAAACAAATGAATAAATAAATAAATAAATGCAGTAGCTTTGAATATGTGATGTTGTTGCTGCTATTGTAATATCAGATTTGATGATGATGATGATGATGATGATGATGATGATGATGATGATGATGATGACCAAGTTGATGGTAATGGTGGTGGTGGCGGTTGTGGTGGAGGTGATCATGATGATAACGATGACGATGATGATGGCGACAACTACGACAGTGATGATGACGACGATGACGACGGCGAGGACGACGACGATGACGATGACGATGATGATGACGATGATGATGATGATGATGATGATGATGACGATGACGTTGATGATGATGATGATGATGATGATGAAGATGATGATGATGATGATGATGACGATGATGATGGCGGTGGTGGTAGTGATGTTGATCGTGATCATAATGACGACGAGGAAAATGTTTCTGTGCACGCAACTAAACTCCGTCCTGAATAGGCGGATCTATCGCAGGCCAGACCGGTGCAATACTCTGGAAATTGTAGATGCATGGACATCTGTCCCAGTACTAGAAACTGAAGAGCAAGAATGGTTTCTAAAAAAAGATTCATCATATTCATAAAAAAAAAAAAAAACCCAGCTAGAGCAAGTAATAAGAATATGAAAATAGTTGAAAAATGTCGTTATAGGTATAAATATACCATTACCAATTATAGAAAAATGGAGGAGAAAAAGATGTTGAATCAAAATTAGATTTAATACGAAATAGGATTCAATACATACGCGCGTTTCAAAGGACAATGCAAATATGTAAGAAAAAAATTATAACTATAGTAATTATAATTAAATCTATGCATTGTCGTTTTTATCAGTGTGAGGAATTTTTGTAAGGACATTAAAAAAGGTTTAATAAAATAAGGTTAATTAAAATAAGATACAATAAGGGAGAAGACAAATGGGGTAATAGGGCCGGTCTTGTCTGACCGATGTTTTTTCCTTGTTAAGTTCTCTTTGTTTTGTTTTTCTCTGCTTGTATGTACATTTTTACTTAAATATTGTAACTTTTTTCGAACATAGTCCTGCCTATCACTTTTCAGCCTCGTGTAAAATATATATATTTTTTCGCTTCTCAATATTAATATGTAGATGTATAACTCTCTATGATTTTTTTTTTGCTACTGTTACGTTATATTCTACTATACACACGTGGCCCTGTTTATTATACCTTGTCTCGATTTGTTACCATTCTTTTAAACATATCCGTTAGATTTTTATTCTTATTTTTATGTTATAGTTTATAGTTTAATAATAATAATAATAATGATAATAATAATAACCCTTTCTACAATAGGCACAAGGCCTGAAATTTTAGTGGAGGGGATAAGTCCATTATATTGAACTCAGTGTTTCACTGTTACTTATTTTATCGATCCCGAAAAGATGAAAGGCTAAGTCGATCACGGCAGAATTTGAACTCGGAACGTGTGAACAGACGAAATATCGCTTAGCATTTTGTCCGGCGTGCTAACGCTTCCGTGAGCTCGCCACCTTCACCTCAGCAATGACAAGAACAACGACAACAGCAACAACGACGATAATGATAGCAGCAGCAGCAGCAGCAATTAATAACCTCTACGAAAATAAAAGGCTCTACAGGCTGCCTAATATTGGAATATTATCTGCTGTGGCAGCGATCTGAAGATATTTGAAATCTAAGGAAATAATCCTAGCAATTAATGGCCACCAATAAATTCTTCCTCGAAATATCAACGTTGCGGTTTTTTTTCATCTGTATTTGTTTTTAGCTGTTTTGTTTTTCTCTCTTATTATTTCTTTTTCCTTTTCTTCTTTTTTTGTTTTTTTTTTCGATATTCTTTCAGCTTCTTTAAATCATTCACACGTCACCATTTATTATTATTTTCTTTTTTTACCATCACTATATGAACAATTTATTTGCTCAAATGTTGACTATCTGCCTACAAAAAGTAGTCATTTCATACACACACACACACATGAATGCATGCAGTACTCTCAAACACTACTATATACACATATAGTCATACACACACACATTCACACATACATATACACATACACACACATATATATACATATATATATATATATATATACACACACACATACACTCACATATATATGTTCATATGTATGATTTATAAGTATGTATGTATATATGTGTGTGTGTGTGTATGTATATGCACATGTGTGTGTATGTGTGTGTGTGTATGTGTGTGTGCATATAAAATTTATTTTTTCAGTCGGTAATGTTTTCTAGCTATATTTTGTTTTATTATTATTATTATTATTTTTTGTTCTGGTTGCTGTGCATAGCATATGCATTTATTTACCCGTTTGTTTATTTCTGATTTCGTTTTTTTATATTTTTGGTCGATGTTTAGATTATTATTGTTTGTTATTTACATATTTTTGGGCATAAGCCAAACTCGCTAGCACATCATTAGACTAAGACTTCTCCCCTTCCGCAACATCACGCCTCAACTCTCCCCAGCTTCCACCTCCCCCACCCCCTGCCATCATCATCGTTCTCACAAACATTTTATTCACACAGCGGTAAGCATGTTTGACAGGTTTGCGAACTGCACGGAGAACTTGTCTGTTAAGCTTTTCTGAACACGGTCCAAAGGGGGAATAATCAATCTTTAACCAATGTAGCGCTCTTCTGTTTTGGAGATAGAAGAAACAGATGTTGCGAAACGTTCGTTTGCTCACGGGTGTTCATAGTGAATGCATACTGCAATAGATGGGTGTTCTGGTGTAAAGAAGAGAGAGAATTAACTGTAGGAATCAACACGCAGGACAGGTCATCATTATTACCAAGATAAACAGACAGACGTCGGTGTCGGTTTAATACGTACGTACAAAGGCGTACGGACGTGTGTAGGCATAATGACGTGTGTATGTGTGTGTGTGTGTGTGTAGGATACAAAGTGAATGTGTGAGCTATCTGTCTGTATGTGTGCGTCTGTGTCTCTGTGTGTGTGTATATATATATATATATATATATATATATATATATATATATATATATATCTGCCTTGCTTGTAATGCACAATGTAGATTTATGGAACATAT
>NC_068995.1:49426581-49427375 GCF_001194135.2 Octopus bimaculoides | reverse complement strand
AGAGAGAGAGAGAGAGAGAGAGAGAAATAAATAAATAGATAGAAAGATAAATAAAAAGATAGATAGATAGATAGATAGATAGATAGACAGACAAATAGATAGATAGATAGGTAGGAGAATATACAAAAAATAACAACAGACGAGGACAGGTGGTGTAAATAACAAAAGTATATATTAGTATGACGCTCGGGAATACGGAAAGTCTTTGACGTTTCGAGCTACGCTCTTCAACAGAAAGAATACGGAGACAAGGAGAAAAACACGGAGAAAAAAAAATTGAATAGTGTTCAGTCAACGGTCAATCATATAGATAGATAGGTATGTCTCTCTATCTCTGTCTATTTATTGTGTGTGTGTATGTCTATGTGACATTAGCATGTCGGCTGAGATATACTACAAAATGGAGATTTGGTAGCCTTTATGCCTTTCCGCGGTTGATAGAACCGGTTTGAAGCGGTTCCATTTTGGTATCAAAAGTGTTGGTGGTGTTTTGTGGGGGCGGCGGTGTTTGTGATGATGGTCGCTGTGGTGGTCACGGTTTCGAGTGTCGTTGGTGGCAGCGACGCTGCAGCTGCTGCTGCTGCTGCCGCTGATAATGGTGATGTGACGCTGATTATGATGTCAGTGAAGATGATGATGATGATGCAGGTGAAGATGATGATGATGATGGTGGTGATGGTGGCAGTGGTGATGGAGAAGATCAACATGAACAACGATATTCAAAACAAGAAATAAAACTTACTACTACTACTACTACTACTACTACTACTACTACTACTACTACTGCCGTTACA
>NC_068995.1:49426177-49426571 GCF_001194135.2 Octopus bimaculoides | reverse complement strand
CACCACCACCATCACCACCACCACCACTATTACCACTATGCTCGTCCTTTAACTCTAACGCTACCACCAGTGCCTTAGCCCATACTATTTTATTATTAAAACACTACACACCTCCGCATCGATTATTATTGCTTTTGAATCTAAGCTTCCATATCTACATTGTTAAATAATGAGAGTTTTATTGTTGGCGAGCGTAATTATCGTCATCGTCATCATCATCATCATCATCGTCATCATCATCATCATCATCATCATCATCATCATCATCATCATCATCATCATCGTCATCATCATTATCACCATCATTATCCCGACCACCACAACCACGACCAACACTGCCTCTACCGTCACGACGACGACCATCACCACCACGACCGCCGTCGCCGCCACCACC
>NC_068995.1:49423114-49425649 GCF_001194135.2 Octopus bimaculoides | reverse complement strand
ATATATATATATATATATATATATATATACATATATCTATATATACAGAAAGGGAGAGAGAGAGAGAGAGAGAGCGAGAGAGAGAGAGAGAGAGAGAGATAGAGAGAGAGAGAGAGAAAGGAATAGACAGTCTGAGAAGAGATTAATTTCCAAATAGTAATGCACATATTCACGTCTACATAGCTTAAAATATGTATTGAATTATATATTGGCATGTGTATATACATGCATGAATGTATGTATGCATATATATTATGTATATATGAATACATAAACATATGTATTTATATACATATATATATACACACACACACACACACAAATGCATACACACACACACACATATATGTATTGTATATTTATATATGTATATATATATTTATGTATGTATTTTGTATGTATACGTACATTAGTTCATGAAATTGAATGTCTTTAAACGCAACTTACCAATGTATCGAGTATTAGTGCGCATGCGTGCAAAGCGTGAATGCGTATATGTGCGTATATATGTGTGTATGTGTGTGAATGTTTGTGTTTATTTGGTTGCTGCATGCTATTATACGCCATAATATGTCGCTAGTGAGCTGGAAAGTGAAGTTGTTAAGCAAATCAGATTGAAATGTCCAAATACAACGACAGTAGCTAAGATGGCGACCACTGAACAGTGCTTAATGGCGGGCATCTTTGTTTTACTTTCTTTTCGCTTAATATGGCTTCTAATTGGAATAGTGTTTGGCAGAACGTGAAGTGGTTGTACGGTAGTGGTTGTTGTGGTTGTGGTGGTTGTGGTGGTGATGGTGGTTGTATGTGGTAGTGTATGGTGGTGTTGTTTTAGTACTGCTTTGGTCATGATCGTGATCGATGTAGCATGGTGCTGTTTTTGTGTTAGTTTTGTTGTTGTTGTTGTTGTTGTCGATAGGAACAGTATCGGTGGTGGCGGCGGCGACGGCGGTGGAGGTGGAAGCGCGGCGGCCATTTTTGGTGGATTCAGTGATGGTGGTCATGATTTTGTTGTCATCGTTGTCGTTGTGGTATTCGGTGTGGTAACGATGCTACAGATGTTGTTGCTGAGCATTGATGGTAGTGGTGGTGGTGGTGGTGGTGGTGGTGGTGGTGAGTGGTGGTAGTGGTATTGTTTTGGTAGTTGTCTTAGAGTGGTTGGGTCAGGGTAGTGGTGACAGAAAGTGGCACTCCGTCGGTTACGACGACGTGTGCTCTATTTGATCCGATCAACGGAACAGCTTGCTCGTGAAATTAACGTGCGAGTGGCTGAGCACTCCACAGTCACATGTACCCTTAACGTAGTCCTCGGGGAGATTCAGCGTGACAAAGAGTGTGACAAAGCTGGCCCTTTTGAATTACAGGTACTACTCATTTTTACCAGCTGAGTGGACTGGAGCAACGTGAAATAAAGTGTCTTGCTTAAGGATACAACGCACCGCTGGGAATCGAACTCAATGCCTTACAATTGTGAGCCGAATACCCTTAACCCCTAATCTACGCCCCTTCACGGTAGTGATAATACTGTTATTGTGTTAATATTGATGATAGAGAAAGCGAGGATTATAATGGTGATATTGTGGTTCTGTTTATGGTTGGTGCGGCACGGATGGAGAGGATGAGGAATGAATAGGTGCGAAGGCGAGCGGGAATGAGAGAAAAACTAACAACTAAAATGCGCAAACACACGCGCATACACGACTGGTTTCCACACAGTTACCGTCCACCGAATTCAGCCTGATGTCATAAGCTTGTCCAAGATGCTTCACAGTGGGACTGAACTTAAGACCGTGTGGATGCAAAGCGGACTTATTAACCACACAGTCAAACCTGTTGCGGTATCTGTTTCGGCATTTACCTGCTGATTTGAGGGGCAGGTGAACTTAAATGATCACCCGGTTTAAAAACCACCACGCGGGTAGCTTGGATACCTTGAGTAGCTTTAGCCGCTTTCCAAGTTGTCAGGTGGTGGTGCTGAAACCGGCAGCGGTTTCTATGTACCACACATCTAGGCTGCGTTGGGGTTTGAACTCAGTACGAAAAACAACAGAACAAATGCAGCAAGACACCCGGTCCGGTGCTATTGTAATTTCGCCAATCAACGACGTTGGATTAATATTTTATCGATACCGAAATGACGGAAGGCAAGGTGAACCTAGACAGGGTTTGAACTCAGAGCAGAAATAGCCGGAACAAATACCACGAAGCATTCTGTCCGATGCTTTAACGATTCTACCCTTTCACTTTAGCTAACGTTTGTCTAATGATACTATGTATAGGCAGAAGATTAGTAGTATCGTTAAGAAGTTCGCTTCGCCACCATGTGGCTTCGGGTTCAGTTCCGCTGCGCGGTACCTTGAGTAAGTATCCTCTACTATCACTCCAAACCGACCAAAGCCTGGTGAGTGGATTTTGTAGATGTAAATCGTGTGGAAGCCGATATATATATATATATGTATATCTATACTCTTTTACTCTTTTACTTGTTTCAGTCATTTGACTGCGGCCATGCTGGGGCACCGCCTTTAATCGAGA
>NC_068995.1:49419277-49422097 GCF_001194135.2 Octopus bimaculoides | reverse complement strand
AGTATATATGTGTGTGTGTGTACGTATGTACGTTTGTATGTATGTGTGTATGTATGTGTGTATGTATCTATATATATGCAGGTATGTCTGTATGTATGTATGCATGTATGTATGTGTTTGTATCTATATATGCTTGTATGTGTGTATGTCTATGTATGCATGAATGTATGTGTGTGTTTGTGTATGCGTGCATGTCTATGTGTGTGTGTGTATATGTATATATTTTTTATTCTTTTACTTTTACTTGTTTCAGTCATTTGACTGCGGCCATGCTGGGGCACCGCCTTTAATCGAGAAGATTGATCCGAGAACTTATTCTTAGTAAGCCAAGTATTTATTGTATCGTTCTTTTATACCGACCCGCTAAGTTACGGGGACGTAAACACACCAGCATCGATTGTCAAGCGATGTTAGGGGACAAATAAACACACACACACACACACACACACGTAGACATACACACACACACGTGCACACAGACACACACACACACACAGATATATATATATATATATATATACGACGGGCTTCTTTCAGTTTCCGTCTACTAAATCCACTCACAAGGCTTTGGTCGGCCCGCGGCTATAGTAGAAGACAAATGCCCAAGATGTCACACAGTGGGACTGAACCCGAAACTATGTGGTTGGTAAGCAAGCTTCTTACCACACAGACACTCCTGCGCCTATTATACATATATGCAAGTATGTATGTATATGTGTGTGTGTGTGTGTGTGTGTATGCATGTATGTTTGTATGTGTGTATATATGTGTGTGCATAACGCATCCAAGAAAGGAAGAAAGAAAGAAAGAAAGAAAAAAGGAAAGAAAGAAAGAAAGAAAGGAAGGAAGAAGGGGACAGTTGTGGTTGTGGTAGTGGCGATGGTGTAGCAGCCAAGAAATATGGTGTTTTTTCACACTGTAATGGCATAATTATTGCAAAAATAATTAGTTAGAATTCAGCAACGCGAATGGAATGGTTGATTAGCAATATATATCCTCTCTGTTTGTCTATCTGTCTGTCGGTTCGGTTTTCACTCTCTGTCTGTCTCTCTTCTTTTTCCTTCTCTCTCTTCTTTTTCCTTCTCTCTCTTTCTCTCATTATGTATGTGTTTGTGTGTGTGTGTGTGTGTGTGTGTGTGTGTGTGTGTGTGTGTATGCATATAGACATATTTGTGTGCGAATGTGCATATGTATATATATATTTATTTGTACATATATATATATACATATATGTGTGAGTGTGTGTGTATACATGTATATATCTATATGTATATATATATATGTGTGTGTATATATATATATGTGTGTCTATATATATATATATATATATATATATATCAGAAGAAGAAAGAGCGAAGGGGAGAATATAACATCTTGCTAATCAACCAGTCCACTCGTACGCCCAACAGGGTATATGTGCGTATGCACAGAAAAGATATATACATACATTCATACATATAGGTATATATATATACACATGTAAGCACACACACATACATATATACAGTGTATGTATATATATGTATATAATGTATATGTATATGTATATATATGCGCACCCACATGAACGTGTGTATGCATGTATGTATGTATAAATGTATTTTATGTATATGTGTGTATATGCAATTAGTTTGTGTGATAATTCCGGTAACTAACTCAATGCTGGAATCAAGTGTGAATCAGAAATCAATCAGAAATGGAATGAAGAATTGTTTATTTCTCCAGAAATTAGAACCAATTCTTAACATTTACAACACAAAGATAACAACACAGTCACCCCCTCCCCCTCCCACCTCAATCACCACCACCATTTCTCCCACCATAATCACCACAATGACCATCATCATGATGCTTAGGACATCAAGAGAAGATTAGGGCACCACAGAAATGGTAAATGGTTTACGGTACAAAAGAAATCACTTTAAATTTGCTAAACTAATATTTGGGATGCTTTTGTGTTACCTGAGATTAATTTTGAGGATTTAATCAAAGATTTTGCAATTCAAAAAAGTTGGAGGAAACTTTTCAAATATAAATAAAGGGGAAGTATATAAAAATAAACATTTACTGATTTGTTTCGTTTTGAAAAATAAAAATCTATTTTATGGTTTGTTATTGTTTATATTTTGAATTACGTAATCTTTTATGGGGGCACCAAAATCATTTAAGTGACTAGGGCTTCAATGGGTCTTAATCCGTCCCTCTAAGTGTGTGTGTGTGTGTGTGTGTGTGTTCCCTTCCTCGCCGTGTTTCTTGCCAAGATAACTGATTAAGCAACCATAAATATATATTTTTGCTGTTGTTATTCTTTATGTCCAGAATAACCCTGCTCGTATGTTTCGGCCATAATATTTTCAGGGTCATCAAAAACTGAAGCTTCCCTCCTGTTTCCACTAGGATGTGATTTAAGAGCTATTTGCTGCAGATCGAGCAACTCCGTAGAAGCTTACTCGGGTTTTATATATGAATAGGCATCATGGATAGGTACAAGGTTAATAAGCATCGTATATTCAATGTGCATTTCGGTGTACATCGGCGTACTCCGGTCTACTCCAGTGTACTTTGGTATTTTTTTCGGCGTACTTCTGTACTTGAACTAAAAAAGATGAAAAATACTGTATTGTGGACAACCATCGTCAGCTACGTCTACTGTTTTTTTTTTCCACTCTGGCAGCAATGGAGGTAGTGATGACAGTGGCGGTGGCGGTGGTGGTGGTAGTGGTGGTGGTGGTGGTGGTGGTCGTCATTATCGTCGTGGTAATGAATGGTTTTCAACAGATGTGTCAGTTATGTAAATATTATCGACTTAATTGGCTCATG
>NC_068995.1:49414695-49419135 GCF_001194135.2 Octopus bimaculoides | reverse complement strand
TATATATATATATATATATGTCTATATGCGTGAGTCTGTGTGTGTGTGTGTGAGCGTGTGTTTCGGCCCATATCGGCACAAGCTATGCCTAACTTAATAGCACCACCTGGTAAAGTTCTTTGGATTAGGATTAAGTTACGTTTCATGTCACCACAACCTGTTTACATAACGAATTGCTATTTGCCGAAACGTATCCAGATTTAGGTGAATTCTTGGATATTTATTCCTCGGACAAATTTGTTTCGCTACCATTTGAAGGTTATAGGGCTCCTTTCCTCCTTTGATTTGTTTCGGTTTAATGTTAAATTAAGCGGGATCCGTAGAAGCGAAATCATACTGGTACTCCATCGGTTACGACGACCGTGGGGTCGACTGTTTTGCAAGTATTCGGAGTAAGTCTCCAAACTGGGTTTAACTTACTCCGTTCGTACTTCTCGTCTTAGAAACCGTATAAAATAATCATGGCGGCTTCCTCTTACCGCTTTTCTTACGAAAGTATTAAAACTCTATCAATTTTGTCATTCACTACATCTGATGAATAAAAAAACTATTAGATATATACATTTCGAAACAAAAATTGATGCTAAAAAGAGTTTTAATGTTAGAATTTTTGCTGAAATATGTAAAAGAAAATGCGAAATACTTTCATATGATAAGTATAAAACAAAAATTGTGTTAGAGGTATAAAAAGACTTACGCATCACATTGGTTTGGAACGTGTTTTAATTAGAGGAAAAGCATAAAAAGAGAAAGCATAGACATGAAATGATATCAGTATTGAAAAAAAAAAAAATAATGACACAACGATATCATAATGTATGAAAAACAGTTTAGACGTGTAATTAGTGAAATAAATAAAATGATACCATTTAAATGAACTACGAAAATAATGATGCAACAAAACGACATTCTTAGGATATCATCAATAAGTTAAGTTCTTAAATGGAAAATATAAGCGAAGTGTATTTAATAGAAGTACAGTTAAAATATGAAGTTGTTAGCCGTGTTTTTCTTTTTCTTTTTATTCAAACAGTCGCCATTTAGAATATTTTCAAGGCTTCTTCTCATCGCTTCTCTGTATTCTAGTAGTTGGATTGGATTGCTTCTCTCTTTGTTTGTTTGTTTGTTTCTTTTCTTTCTTTCTTTCTTTCTTTTTTGTTTGATTGTTGTAGGAATAGTTTTATTTCCCAAATACCCAGTTAAAATCAATGTCATAAGAATGAAAACTTTTTAATACAATTACCAGAGTCTAAACACGGCAAAACCATGTCTTGTGTACTTACTGGCAATAGTCTCACAAAGACGCCTGTGTACAGCACAAAAGGAATATCTGTAGATGGTACCAAAAGGAACTGTACAGTGTTCACCGTAAACACATTCAAAGCCAGAGAAGCACAGCACTTTCATTCATTTAGATACCGAAACGGATTTAACATCACTTTCCTGTCTCAATATGTTAAAAAAGTAAAAGATGGTGGAATTAACAGTATACCGTTAAACTAGATATTTGTTGTAACTTCAAGCACATATTTCACTGGATTAAGAAGATGCAACTTATGCCTGACCGAGAAACATAACATCTTGAGGTAACATTTTATAGATATTTCTTTTAAGATCCCCATTTTACTTTTCACTTGCTGAACTATGTAAAACGTTAGAGAAAGAAACCTAGTTGTTTCTTGCAATATACACCAATACATACACCGCAAGCGAAATATTTTTAGAGATCCTTAAAATATTATTGTAGACCCCCAATTTACTATCTTGCTTGCGTGAATCCCTAAAATCTTAAATGGACGCCCCGGATCCCATTATGCACCCTGGTTGAAAACCACTGTAAACATTGGTGACGTGGATAAGAGAGGAGAGACGTGCATGCAGGCACAACTGCTAAACTTCAGAGAATCTTGCTCAAGCCTGCGCGTACATGTGCAAATGCATATGCAACATTAATCGCCGGAGGCCCTAATGATTCAGGAGACTTGAAATACGAGCGGTGAATATGGGGCTTAGATACACATGAACTTCTTAAGATATATCTTAATTCGTTTAGATGAAGCATTTACTGATTAGAGTGCTCCACAATTACAGCTGGTGCCATACCTAATGCCTAGTGACGAGGGTGTTGCACTCATGATCACCCCATAGAGCGTTGTATTCATCTCGCGTTACTCTGCGATCACTTTGACACCTCACATGTGGAACACCGTTTACTTGTAGAGGCAGTGTCGAATTTACGGCGTGAGTCCGCTAACGTATAGCACAAACATTTGATCACTATAAACAAATCCTCTGTACAGGCTGTTCTGCCCGAAATTGTGGAACTGTCTTCATCGGACTCGAATGAATACCATAACGAAGAAGATAAATAAATAAACGAAAACAACGAATCTTGAATTTACCTATTGAGAGAACATATGCTTATGTATAGCTTACGATTATTTTCCGGGACATCTTGATGTTTCTGTATTCTATATACTTCTTCAGTCGCCTTTCAAGGATTCCCATGAAAAGTGGAGAGAAAGCTTTGCTTGAAGATTAATTGCTGAGTATAAAGAGCACAAGAGAAATGTTGAAAGAAATTGACGATGGAAATTGACAACCAAGATCACAAAGTTGACAATCTTGAAATAGAAATATTCTTCCGCCAGACAATGGCTGATACTACAGCTCTGTTAATAGTTTAACAACATCGGAATTGTATACAGTAAAAGCAACATTCGGAAATGGTTAAAAGCTGGGGAAAAAAAGAGAGAGAAAGAAAAGAAAATTGATTCGACCATTGTGCATGATGGCTGTTTCCATACATGTGTATGCATTAATATATATATGTATATATATATGTATGTATATATATGTATATATACCTATATATACACATTCATTTATAGATATACGTTAATATGTTTATATATGTGTATATATATATATGTATATATATGTATATATATATATATATATATGTATGTATATATGCATATGTACATACATATTTATAAATGTGTGGGTGTGCATATGTGTCTATATAAATGCGTGTGTGTGTGTGATTGAGTGGGTGTGCGTAATTGCATATATGCATCTGTTTATGTATGTATTATGTGAGAGTGCGTGTGTATGCGTGCGTTCAATAGCTATGACCTAGTAGACGAGATCGATAGACCAATTGGCTTCTAATCAAAGATAATCTCTCTTATATAAATGCCGTACTTTGCCCTCACCACCTCACCTCAACCCCACAGCAGCAATTAAATTGCTGACAAATCAATTTTTCCAATAGTAGTAGTAGTAGTGATGGTGATGGTGATGGTAGTAGTAGTAGTAGCGACGGTTGAGGTGGTGGTAGTGGTAGTGATGGTAGTGGTGGTGGTGATGGTGGTGGTAGTAGTAACAATGGTAGTAGTAGTGATGGTGATAGTGGAGGTGGTGGTTGTTATAGTGGTAGTGATGGTGATGGTGGTGGTGGTTGCAATAGTGGGAGTGATGGTATTGGTGGTGGTAGTAGTAGTGGTAGTATCGTGGTGGTGATGGAAGCAGCAATGCTTTAGTACGTATAATTCTTATATTAGTATACACAACACAATATTCTTGCTGTTGTTGCTATGGTAACGGGTGGGGGTGGAGGATAGTAGCGGAGAAGGGTTGAGGGTAGCAATGTGAGACGTGACGGTATTGGTGGTAGTCGTGGTGGTATTGCCATTGGTGAAGTTGCTGGTAGTATAAGCGGTGGTGGTGACGGTGGTGGTGGTAGTAGTAGTGGTGGTGGCAATGGTGTTTGTTTTGGTGGCGGTGCTGATGATGCTAGACATGGTGAAGGTTATCAGAAATGGTCGTGGTGGTGCTGGTGCTGGTTGTGGTATTGGTAGTGGTAGTGGTGGTGGTGGTAGAGGAGGCGGTGTTGGCGGGGTGGAGGTTATCGAAGAAGGTGTCAAAGATAAGAACAAGTACACACCGTGCCATGTCACCTCAGACTGGATATTTGGAAGAAAAAAAAATCAATCGATCTCAATTGGCTTATTTTTCCATGTCGCAGTAAACACATACACATACACACACACACACGTACGCACTACACCTCCACGATGCCATACAATAGACACGCACACTCTAACATAACTACCACGCCACGGGCATACACACACACATGCATACATACACGCACGGACTCACACACATACATCGGCACTCAAAACACATCACTATCATCATCATCATTATACTGATTGACTCCACAAGACAATAAAGCACATACTACAATAAACGAGGGGGGTGCCAAAAAGTTCCTTACTTCAGGGTGTCGCGGGAGGCGTGGTTGGAGGCCTAACCTTCCGCGTTCTTTTACAGGGATGAGAAAAACAGGACTGCAATTAGTGTGTGAATCTGAGAGAGCATCATAGATGCATAAAATCATAATTAACTGATCCTCCAGTATTTTCTTTTACC
>NC_068995.1:49413162-49414209 GCF_001194135.2 Octopus bimaculoides | reverse complement strand
TATATATATATATATATATATACATATATATCCAGAGAATAACAGAGTGGTGGAGGGGACCAAGAAATTGAGAAGAGTAAAGACAGTTAGTGTAATGTCAAATGTACTAATTTGCCCTTTGACCTGGCAAGCGTTTTTGAGGTCATCACAAAAATAAACACATCTCAACGTTGACGGTTCAAACAACAGCTGAAATAAATTAATAGTTCATGGTTGGATGAAGGCATGGGGTGATGGTGGAGATGGTCGTGGTCGTCGGTGGTGGTGGCGATGGTGTTGATGTTGGTACATGTAGTGGTGGCGGTGTAGCATTAAGTGAAATAGGGTAGTGTGGGTATTAGTAGTTATAGTAGTTGTAGTAGTAGTGGTGGTGGTCATGGCTAGATAAAAGAAGTGGGGACTGAGGTGATGTTAGATGGTGGTAAAGCTCTGTCGACGAGAGACGTGTTCTGTGGGTTGTGGTAGTGGTGGTGGTACTGAGGGTATACTAGAACGAGTTTATGTGTTGTAATGGTGGTGGTGGTGGTAGCGGTGCTGATGGTGCGGTAGTG
This sequence comes from Octopus bimaculoides, assembly GCF_001194135.2. NCBI lineage: Eukaryota > Metazoa > Mollusca > Cephalopoda > Octopoda > Octopodidae > Octopus > Octopus bimaculoides. The sequence goes on along the minus strand of NC_068995.1, from coordinate 49,413,658 downwards.
TGGTCTAATGTGAAGAGATCTGGGCGGGAAGATCCACAATAGGAGTGACATAATCCTTGACTGGTCTAATCTTTCCTTTGTACACAACTGCTTTGTATTAACCAAATGGTCAACTGAAATAAAGTCACAAATTCAGGTGGATAAAGGTCATACTTTTGGCTAGGCAAACGTCAGAATTTAACAGGTAAAATTAAAATTGTGTCAGGGGAACTCATAATTTTGTCAGAAAAACATTTATAGTTAGGTCCGGGAAAGTAATGCCTTGGGTCAGAAAACTTACAATTTTGGCAGGAAAAACATCACAATTTTGATAAAGAAAACCGCAACAAATTTGACCACGAAAACATATCACATGGAAGAAAAATCAGAAAGAAATATGAAGAGAAGAAGCATCACTTAGTGATTAGAATATTCGGTTTACGATCGTGGGGCTGAGTTCGATTCCCGGCAGCGCAAAGTGTCTCTGAGCAAGACACTTTATTTCACGTTGCTCCAG
>NC_068995.1:49411086-49412434 GCF_001194135.2 Octopus bimaculoides | reverse complement strand
CCCACCCGCAACTACAAGGGGACCCACCCGCAACTACAAGGGGACCCACCCGCAACTACAAGGGGACCCACCCGCGACTACAATGCTATACTCTTTACTCTTTCACTCTTTTACCTGTTTCAGTCATTTGACTGAGGCCATGCTGGAGCACCGCCTTTAGTCGAGCAAATCGACTTCAGGACTTATTCTTTGGAAGCTTAGTACTTATTCTATCGGTCTGTTTTGCCGAACCGCTAAGTTACGAGGATGTAAACACCCTCTTCGTCCTTATTTTTCTCTTCAAGTGAAATTTAAAGTTGATGAGGGTTTGGTCAAAGAGGAAAGTGTCTGTCTTCAGACTCTTCAATCTCATCCACCACGTAAGCTCTTTCGCCATAACCACCAGGCATATGAAAACTGCCTGTTAAAAGAAAGCGGCGAGGCGATATTGGCGATGGATCCACTTGATAGCCGGATCCGTCCTACAATTGACAGCCGATGTTTGACGTAAAGCCACGGGTCATCAATTCTCAACATGCAGCAGCGCCTTCCGAGCGTGCATCAGACTGCTTGACCACAGCCGGACGCACCGTACCCCCGTCTTCTTCTCCCCTTTAGTCATTGTCAACAACGACTGACGAGCAAATTCTTTAGCATCCAGGTGGGGTCGTTTTAAGGGATGTGCACCCTGAGCAGATGCCCAGGGGCCGCACAGATGTAGTGACCCAATTCTGATCCATGTGTGTTATGGTTCGCTGTCAATAAATACTCACTGTAGGGCCCAGTGCATTGGTTTGCCCCGGACCGCCTATATGGCTGCTAAGATGACCCTGCTTCCGGGTCGACCTTGATCAAGCGGACCTTGTTGTTAGTGATAGCTCGGGTAGGAGTGTTCGTGGTGGGATCTGGTATTTCCCAAAACAAGCAACATAAAAATACAAATAGCTACGAGATGAAAGAGAGAGAGAGGGGGAGGGAGAGAAACAGAAAGAGGGAGTTGAAGGCGAGAGAGATATCTTTGGTCAAGTATTATAGTATAATTAGAGGAAGTAGGAGAGTTGAGAGATGTGGGAGGTGTTGGAGTTAGGGAGTGCTTTCTATTTAGTCAGCGTGTGTCGGGCGCAAAACTAGAGTTTCTTACTCGAAATAATGATTCCAGATCAAAGACAAGTGAGTGTGAGTGCGTATATGTTTACTGTTGCGTGCATACACACACACGCATGAACACACACACATACATACATGCATATATACATATATGTGTGTGTATACATATATAGGCATATGTACATACATACACACACGTATATATATGTATATATTTATGTCTATTTATGTATATATATATATATATATATATATATATATA
>NC_068995.1:49409106-49411076 GCF_001194135.2 Octopus bimaculoides | reverse complement strand
TATGTGTGTGTGTGTGTGTGTTTGTGTGTACATATATGGTGTGGTTGTGTGGTAAGAACCACATGGTTCTGGGCTCAGTTCCACTGCGTGGCATCTTGGGCAAGTGTCTTCTAATATAGAATCGGGTCAAAACCCGTCGTTGATTAGTTAAAATTACCGAAATACGACAACTTTAACACGAAATAACGTCTAAAATACGAAATTTTGTCAAAAATGTTGAAAGTAAACCGTGTTCAGCGTTAGAAATTACATCAGTATACGAAGTTTTAAGCTGCTTAGTTTTTAAAAAAATAATTATAAAATCTGTGAGCCAAACTGAAGAGATCTATGATTTGATACTCCTGGTCAAAATCAATGCTATACTTGAAACCAATTAAGTGCAGAATTCTTGGATTAAGCGCTAAACCATCCATATATCGTTGGGTTGAATCGCAGCTATTATACTGAAACTCGAGAGCGGTTTATAACGAGAGAACTATTATGCGAAAATAAAAACTAGTGAAAGAGGAAGGACGAAGGAGAATAGAAAAAAAAAGTCAGTATGAATAGAGATTAAGGATTAGGGTTTAATAATGGAATGATAAAACTTCGTGTGATACTTTCCGGAAAAAAAAAAATCAAGATTGACCGCTGCAAGCATTCTAATCCTTAATTATAATTCCTCTTACTTTCCTTTGGCAAAGGATTTCTAGTGTAACGCCATGTTTTTTCTCTTCGCTATTCTCTCTCTGTCTCGCTCTCTCTTTCTCTCGCTTTCTCACATTAAGGGCCACCTGGGGAAGATTACACACACACGTGTTGCTCTTGCCTTTTGAATTGGGACATTTTTTTTATCCCCTTCAACGGCTCAAACAGAAAGTCCAGCAAAATCTTATAATTCTCAGCTGCCAATGTAGAACAAACCACAAATCTTTGGTTATACGACCCCATAAATATACAGGGTGTCCACAAAGTCTGGGTACCTGGACTAAATAAAATCTTGACATAAGCAATTAAATATAAGAAATAATAATTTTCCTTTTTTTACTTTTGTTTAAGTCGAATAAAAAAATACTTTACTTTTCTAAATTTATTTATGTTATTTTTTCCTACCCAGATCGAATGACGGCTCTGTCTAAAGAAGAAAGAATCGAGTTAGTACTCTTAAATGGACGAGATTATTTAAAATATTATTTATTAACATTATAATTAAATAAAATTGTTTTGTTTTAAAAGTGTGTTAATCCCCATGTACTCAGACTTTGTGGATACCCTGTATTTACTTAGGCATTAAAAAAAGTGGGTAGCAATACCTCATTTACAGAAAATGGTGGGTATTTTTACGAATTAAAGTTCAAAATAATTGAATATTTGTCATTTTTTATCTTTTACTTGTTTCATCATTAAACTGTGGCAATGCTGGGGCACTGCCTGGAAGAATTTTTTCTCAATCAAATCTATTTCAGCACATGTTAGATAGATAGATAGATAGATAGATAGATAGATAGATAGATAACCCAAAGCATAGTCTAAATAATATGAATAGAAAAACCTAGATAAAGATGAATCGACACACAGAACGTAGCGATGTTGTTTTTTCGCGCTCTGTAGACGTAGATACAAGAAAGGGGTTCCCAGAAAAAACAAATAAGTACACGAAGTTGGATTTAAATGGGCGGTGATCGTCTGCAAGACTCATTGAGAAGATTTGTTGTGCTTAATGAGGTGTACGGGTAGGTGGTGTGGTACCGGGAGGTGGTTTGGTTTGAAGGGTAGCTAGGTGCTTCTCTCAAGGAGGTTCTTTTCGCCATATATATATATTATAGGATAATATATATATATATATATACATACACACGCACACGTATGCGCATACATTGACATACGGTTACTGCTGTTGTAATGAATAAGGTTTTGGGCGAAATCTATAGATGCATGTGGAGAAGAAAAGTTGTAATTTCTGATGAAACGATGAAATGGATAGCAAATAC
>NC_068995.1:49405859-49407356 GCF_001194135.2 Octopus bimaculoides | reverse complement strand
GATGTTGATGATGATGATGATGACAGTGATAATGATAGTGGTGGTTGTTTCGATGATGGTGATGATGATGATGGTAATGATGATGATGATGATGATGATGATTACGATGATGATGATGATGGTAGTGGTGGTGGTCACGGAGGAAATTTTGTTGGCATTGGTGTTTCCTAAAAGTCGATGGCGATGATGTTTAGTAGAGGAAGAAATGGTGGTGGTGTTGGTGTTGGTGGTGGTTGTGATGGTGGTGGTGGTGGCGGTTTTGGTTTTGGAATGGTGGTGTTGATGTTACTTGGGTGTTGGTAGAGGCGATTTACGATGTCTTTTATCCAGCTATCCTCGCTGTGTGCGGGTATACGTATGTATGTATGTATCTATGTATGTATCTATGTATGTAGGTTAAAAAACATATAATGGATGCACAAACGGAAAACAAACGCAGGTTCCCAACTCCTCATCAATTCTCAGCCAGTGGGTCAAACGCAATTTTGCGCCTTCAACGATAATATTGTTCCACTCCGGTGGCACCGGCAATAAGTAGCGGCCGCAAAATAGCATGCCAACGAACAAGGGACCGAACATAACAGAAATTGCACAAACAAGAATGAAATATGTTGCAGAGTATTTGTTTCGATAGCTGTAACTCTCATCAGGCGGTGTATAGAAGACTGAATTCTTCTATAATCTGCAGTAGAAAGCTATCCGTCACGTAAGATTAGATATAAAACTGCTTGGAACGGTAGAGTCACCTGAAAAATAAAAAAATATTTTATATAAAATCTCATGCTACTCTTTCAAAAACAGCGACAATTACTACTACTACCACTACTACTACTACTACTACTACTACTACTACTACTACTACTACTACTACCACCACCACCACTACTACTACTACTACTACTACTACTACTACTACTACTACTACTACTACTACTACTAGCGGGAAAACGAGTTTCCGTCTTTTCGTCTCCTCCACCTCCTCCTTCAACTCCTCCACGTCTTCCTTCTACTTCCTCTTTTCCTCCTATTTCTCCATCCATGTCTATGTATTTCATGTCTTCTTGTCTTACAGATTCCTCCACTCCACCATCCAACCACCTTCCATCCCCTTCGACTTCACAACCGTTTCCACCCCCATCGTCTTCCCTCCTTTTCTCCCCCTCTTTTTTTCTTTCTTTCTCTCTCTCTCTCTCTCTCTCTCTCACTCTCATTCTCTCTCTTTGCACCATCAAAAGTACTTACTAATCTATTTACATCCAATCACACCCTTCCCTCTAACAATTTAATCACAACAAATGCTAGTAGGGTCTCTGTCTATATATATTGTCTGTGTGTGTATATATATATATATATATATATACATACGTGCATACGTACGTACATACATATATACATGCATATACATATATGTGTGTGTGTATATATGTATATGTATATGTATATATATATATATATGTATATATATATATATATATATATATATATATATATATATAT
>NC_068995.1:49405014-49405457 GCF_001194135.2 Octopus bimaculoides | reverse complement strand
CACACACACACACACACACACACACACACACACACACGCACAGAAGAGATTCTGTTTCTATTTTTCTGTTCTTTTTCTTTTGGTCTCAATCCATCTCTCTCTAATATTCTCTCTTCTCTTTCTTTCTTTGTTTCTTTCTGTCTTTCTTTTTCCTTTCTTTCTTTGTTTCTTTGTTTCTTTGTTTGTTTCTTTGTGTCTTTCTTTGTTTCTTTCTTTGTTTCTTTGTTTGTTTGTTTGTTTCTTTCTTTCTTTCTCACCCAATCTGTTTGTCTATCACCCCTTCTTTCTCCCACCCCTCTCACTTTACCCCCTCTCTATTTCTCTCCTACTATATCTCTCTCTCTCTTTCTGTCTCTCTCTCTTTCTGTCTTTCTCTCTTTCTGTCTCTCTCTCTTTCTGTCTCTCTCTCTTTCTGTCTCTCTCTCTTTCTGTCTCTCTCTCTT
>NC_068995.1:49403520-49405004 GCF_001194135.2 Octopus bimaculoides | reverse complement strand
TTTCTGTCTCTCTCTCTTTCTGTCTCTCTCTCTTTCTGTCTCTCTCTCTTTCTGTCGCTCTCTCTTTCTGTCTCTCTCTCACCCAATCCGTTTCTCTATCACACCCTCTCTCTCCTATCCTCTCACTTACCCACTCTCCCACTACTTCTCTCTGTCTGTCTCTGTCTGTCTGTCTGTCTGTCTGTCTGTTTCTCTCTCTCTCTCTCTCTCTCTCTCTCTCTCTCTCTCTCCATTCATTTGCATTCGTTATTGCCGCTTTTACGAGTATAGTTGCTATTTAACCCCTGGTAAACTCTGATCTACTAAATCCATGATCAGTCGCATGCCAACCGTGCCCATCTCATCTCTTTCTTTTTTTTTCTTTTTGTTTCTATCTGTAGAAAATCCAAGACTTCATCATTCATCAACAAATAGATTGCTTTCAGGGTGACTTGGCTGCTTTTTCTAGACTGACGAGCAGAGACTCCCTGAAACGTCGAAGAGATTAACAAACAGAATCAGAAACGATTTCAATACTTCTAAAGTTGTTGTTGTTGTAGATGATGATGATGATGATTACGTTTTTGTTGTGATCCATATTATTGTTATAGATGTTGTTATTGTTGTCATTATTGCTGTTGTATCTTTTATCCTTTACTTGCTCCAGTCATTACACCGCTGCCATGCTGGAGCACCGCCTTGAAGCCTTTTTAGTCGAACGAATTGACCCCCAGAGTACTTATTAATTTATTTTTAGAAAAAATCCTTGTGCGTATCCTATCGGCTCACTTTTGCCGAACCGCTAAGTTACGCGGACGTAAGCACAGCAAACCAACACCAGTTGTCCAGCGGTCGTGGTGGACAAACACTGCGACAAAGACGCACGCGCACGCGCACACATACACTCTCTCCCCCTCTCTCTCTTTCACACACACATACACACATATATATATTCGATGGGCTTCTTTCAGCTTCCATCTGATAAATCCTTTCACAAGTCTTTTGTCGGCACAAGGCCATAGCAGAAGACACTTGGCCAAGGTGCCACGCAGTGGGACTGAACCCGGAACCTGTGCCTATTTGTTATTTGTTATTCGTTATTCTTGTTACTGCTGTCCCTATAATTTTATTTTATTTTATTTTTCTTATTGTGGCTTGCTTGTTTTGTTTTACATTTTGGTTTGTTGCTGCGATTGTTGTTAGTGTATTTCTTTTCTGTCAACTATTTATGAATGAACGCATTCCTTCCCCCACTCTTTCAGGAAGGATAGATTCATTCAGAGAAACGGCTACTCACCTCACCACCACTACCAAACCCCCACCATTACTTCAGGACTCTACCACCACCGATACCACAACAATCACCACCACCACCACCGTACCATACCAACCCATTCAGTACCACCACAACCACTACCACTACCACCACCACCACCACCACCACCACCGTACCATACCAACCCATTCAGTACCATCACATCACACCGCATTCTTCCTGATTCACC
>NC_068995.1:49400823-49403373 GCF_001194135.2 Octopus bimaculoides | reverse complement strand
TACTACTACTACTACTACTACTAATGCTGCTACTACTAGTACTGCTGCTGCAGCTGTTACTACCACTACTATTACTACTTCTGCTGTTACTACTACTACTACTACTACTACTACTACTACTACGTCTTTTTTATTTTGTTATTTTCCCCAAATTTCTCCATCTAAAAGTTCTTCACATCTTCCCGGGTGGTTATCCCCACCTTACTTCATTTTTTTCTTGTTTTCCTTCCGTTTTTTTCTTTTCTTTTATATTGTTTTTGTAACAAGGCAGGGACCCACCCGCTGCTTTCGGTCTCATTGGTCGTATATAAACTTATTCGGTAAACATTGTCTTTTATCGTATTTAATCTTATAATTGGTTTCCTTTGAATCAATTGCTCTCAGTGAAGGCTTTTCTGTGTTGTTGTTGTCGCAGCAGCAGCAGCAGCAGCAGCAGCAGCAGTAGTAGTAGTAGTAGTAGTAGTAGTAGTAGTAATGGCCGTTGTTGTTGTTGCTGGTGGTGGTGCTGACGGTGGTTGAGGTGTTTGTGATGTCTTTTGGTGGTAGTGGTAGTTTGGGCAATAGTAGAGTGAAGGATGTTTGTGATGGTGGTGGTACTTTGGGTAATGGTAGAGTGAGGGGATACTTGTGATGGTGTTGGCGATGTGTATGGTGGTGTTGGTGATTACAATGATAGTAGTGGCGTTGTTTCTGTGGTGGTGGCAGTGGGTAAGAGTGTTGGTGGTAGTGGCAAACTGTTAATCATGGTTGTGGTGTTGGTGTTGTTGTTCGCAATACCCTAACCACTGTGCCAAATGTCTTCACGTAGTGGCGAGGATAGTGGTTATTGATTGATTGTTTAATTGACTATTTTTTCAAAACACATACCACAAAGAGCCTGAAGTAAATTCAATCGTAGCAGAATTTAAACCCGTATCCCAGTAGAAGCGAGAAAAAGGGAAACTAACTATAGAAATGCGTTCACTCTTGTGTTTCACGCATAATATATTCGTAGCTTTCATTCTCAGCTTTACATAAATGACCATGAGATTGCACCTAGAAAGTTCCCTTTCGAGGTACAACTCCGGACAAGGTTGTTTATGGAAGACCAGCAATTGACCATGCTTCTCCTCTCCATGTCACCAATGTTATCCAAGGGAAAAGAAAAGGGGCCGATACAGCTTGGCACCAGTGACATCGCAACTCATTTCTACAGATGAGTGAACTGGAACAACGTGAAATAAAGTGTCTTGCTCAAGGACACAACACACATCCCAGTCCGAGCACCGAACTCACTACCTCATGATTGTGAGCCCGACGCTCTAACCACTGAGCCATGCACCTTCACATTTTTTGAAGTAAAAAAAAAATAAAAATAAATAAATAAATAAAAAAAACTTATAAAAACCTGCGGTACCGTAACGACTTATGAAAGACTGTGAATGATGTTTATTTGATTAACAAACCGTTAAATTAAAACCGTTTTTAATCTCGTTTTGAGATCTAAGTGAGGATAATGGATATTATGACCTACTGTATTACGTATTAAATCTATTCGTTCCCCAATGAGTACAGAATAACTTTACTGTATCACGTATTAAAATCAAGCGGCCGTAAACAAGATGCTTTAAGCTTTTCCGCATCACGAATCTCTTTCCGCCATTAACCGTGACAGTTCGTAATTTCATTTGCGTTTCTGCTAATAACATCAATGTGGCTGAATGGTCTTCCAATATAAGTGAATGATCTTCGTCCACTGTTGGAGTGCAGAGGTCACCAAAATACAACTGTTGATACGGCGTGGCGTCCAGCTCGATAGTAGTGGCCAGCAAAGCCTAATTTGCGTTAAGCAAACAATAGAAGAGATTGTTGAAATATTCTTGCAAACCTCTTCTTACATTTTGTGACCACGCCATGAGACATTTTAGGCAGAGCCGGATAAAAGCCCATAGAGGCCCTGAGCACTTGAAAGAATTTTGGTGCCCCCTATATATATGTAATTCAAAAGACAAACAATAATAAACCAAAAAATAAATTTGAATTTTTGAAAATGAAACAAAAATAAACGGCATGACGGAAGATAATGTTTATTTTTATTTACTTCCACTTTATCTATATTTGAAGAGTTTCCTTCTGCTTTTCTTAATTGCAAAGTCTTTGAAAAGATCCTAAAAATTAATCTTACGTAACACATCTGCATTTATACTTAGTAGAGATAAGGTATTCCGAATATTATTTTAGCAAGTTCAAAGTGATTTCTTTTGTGCTGTAAACCATTTACCATTTCTGTGGTGTCCCCTTCCTTGATACGCTAAGTATGTGCCTATTTTGCTTAATGGTTAATCCAGCGCTGATTTTAGGCCTTCATGAGAAGCTTGGTGTACGTACCATCAATCCGATCGTTTTTTTAAAAAATTCTCTTCACGTATCTTAAAAAAGGTTGTAGACTCTCAAATAACTTGATTTGCCAGATGTTGTGATTAACTGTATTACATATTTAAATGATTCTTAAAATATAAGTAGGAGACAATTTACTTAGATTCCGGTATCCTAAACAGGTAAATTTCTTGC
>NC_068995.1:49397789-49398517 GCF_001194135.2 Octopus bimaculoides | reverse complement strand
ATAATAATAATAATAATAATAATAATAACAAAACAACAACAACAACAACAACAATAATAATAATAATAATAATAATAATAATAATAATAATAATAATAATAAAACAATAACGATAATAATGATGATGATGATGATGATGATGATGATGATGGCGGCGACGAGGACAACGATGACGATAATGATAACCGCAGCAGCAACAACAACAACAACAACAACAACAGCAATAACCATAATAACGATTTCTTTTAAATAGGATTAATGAGGTTAACAACGATGACCGTCTATGACTTCTGTTCGAATCAAGCAACTAAACAGACATATTGTAACTATGGCGACAATAAAGATATTAATAAATAAAATAAAATAGAATAAAATAAAATGAAATAAATATATGTAAATGTGTAGTGGACGCGAAGACAGGCTAATAATAGCTTAGAGGTGAGTCTGTGTCGGCGCCATTTTAATGTGTAGATATCGGTATGTTTGGGCATAAATCGCTGCTACAATTACTTCAGCAAAGGAAATATTAATTCATTATTATTATTATTATTATTATTATTATTATTATTATTATTATTATTATTATTGTTATTAATATTACCTCCGCCTGTTTTTAATCGTGTTTGTTGATTTGTTTGTCCGTGGACAAGATATCTCAAGAACCGCTGAGTGGATTCGGATGAAACTTTCAGGAATGTTTGACCTCGTGAAAGGCACGAGCTGATTAG
>NC_068995.1:49396449-49397059 GCF_001194135.2 Octopus bimaculoides | reverse complement strand
TATATATATATATATATATATATATATATATATATATATGCACTCACGACAATATTCTTTAGGTTTACGGCTACTGAATCCACTCACAACGTTTTGGGACTGAACCAGAAATCATGAGGTTGAGAAGCAAACTTCTTACCAAAGAGCCACGCCTGAGCCTATGTGAGTGTGCGAGTGTGTGTACGTGTGCGCGCGTTTATTTACATATGTATGTGTATATGAGTTTCTTTATATGGATATACACACATACACACACACATACATATATATATATAAATGCATATATATAAACAAATACATGTGTATAATGATATATATATATGCATCCATACATTTATATATATGTGTGTGAGTGTGTGTCTGTGTACAATACACATTTATGTATACATACAGTTCCAGCATACAGACACACACACACACACACACACACACACATACACACATATATATATATGAATACATATACATGCTCACATGCACACATGTGCAAACACGCAAAACACGTGACTAGACTCCAGAATCTATATATTTGTTACATACATACATACATACATACATACATATATATAAATATATATATATGTATATATATATATATATATATATATAT
>NC_068995.1:49394216-49396056 GCF_001194135.2 Octopus bimaculoides | reverse complement strand
TATATATATGGCAACAGCTACTTAACACTCACATATACACTCACTATGTTACGTACATTAAATTAACAACACATATCGCGATGAAAATACATAAAAATAAAGATAAAAATAACACCAAATCACACCATGTTTCCCGCCTTTTGAATTTGTTTGTGCTTCGATAACGATCAGCTTTTCAGCGCGCCATACTTCGGGTGATATATTATAATTACCATATAAAAAGGAGCTTCAACTCCTGCATTCTAGAATAGTCTACGAATTAATCTTTTGCAGTTATTATTTCTTTGGATTTCTTATAATTCATTTATTTTATAAAACGTTGCACAACTTTACAACCTGTTCTGTTACCTTGAATCGTTTCCAAACGCCACTCTGTCCGCCATTTATTTTTATCAGAGGAAATGTGATAAAAATCACTACATTCTCGTTTTCCAGATTCATATTAAATCATGATATATATATATACAGGTATAAATAAATAAATACATGCATACATATATGTATGTATGTATATATGTATGTATGTATGTATATATACACATGCATATACGCACACACATATATATATGATTATTTTGTCATTCTTTAATTGTTTGTAACAATCAAGAGCACATATATACAATTACGTATACATATACATATTTGTAAGTGCCTGTTTGTGAATACACACACACACACACACGGATACACACACACACACACACACACACACACACACATATATATATATATATCCTCATGTATATATTCATATATATTATCTATGTACACATTCATATTTATATTAATATGTAAGTGTGTATATGTGTGAGTGCGTGAGTATGTGTGTGCGTGTATAGATGTATATAGTTGCAAACACACACACAGCACACATATACGCACACACACACATACACACACACACACACACATACACACACACACAGACTGGCTTATTTTGTTCAATCCTTAATTGGTTAAAACAATCAAGAGAAAATATTGTACTGAAGGTACAACACACAAACGCACACACACACACACACACACACACACACACACACGTTTTTAGATGAAAAAATGTGAAATCATGATAACTGGACATACAAAAATAATATATATATAATGATAACTATAATATATAATTTATATGTATATATAAATATATATATATATATATATATATATATATATATATATATATATATATATATATCTACTCTGTATGTATGTGTATATATGTGTGTGTGTATATATATGTAAATATATATATCTAATCATATATACTATATATTTATAAGTATTTACATGTGTATATATATATAATTATAGGTATGTGTATGTATAAGTATATATATGTATTATGCATATATGTATATATATATATTAAGATCTTTTCCAACGTAATGTAACCTTCATGTAGAATTTGGGCGCCGTGGGGTCGGGGTGGGGCTGGAGACGGATAAAAAAAAATTGAGAAGAAAAATAAATAAAATAACACGAAACAGAAAATCGCAGAAGAGTACAGTCTTAGGAGTTAACATGATTAATTTAAATTACAAATCAGTGGGTTTTACGTGAACGAAATCAAGGTGAGTTTAGAACATAAGTGAGAAAATTCTTTGGATCCAACACTTTTCGTGTATTATCAAATAGAATCGCTGAGAAAACAAGCCGAAATCTTGTGAAATATCTGATCAGAAAAGGCAACAGACGAGATTGTTAGAAATTTCTACTGATGGAGGTAATTATGCTATATAGTAAGCTCTCAGATCGCAGATTTCTGATTTTAACTACGTAGATTTTTTTGTTTTATGATTATTAAATAGCTTTATATTTATATATATATATATATATATATATA
>NC_068995.1:49393593-49393842 GCF_001194135.2 Octopus bimaculoides | reverse complement strand
CTCTCTCTCTCTCTCTCTCTCTCTCTCTCTCTCTCTCTCGTTCTTGCTGTCTCATATCCTCTCTATCTCTCTCGCACTGTATGATGTGTACGTAGAAATGGCATTGTTTTTTCTTAAGTGTTATATGTACATGCACACATACATATGTATATACCAATATATATATGTAATATATACATATACATACATACATACACACGCACACACACACACACACACACACACACACACACACACACACACACACAC
>NC_068995.1:49391653-49392232 GCF_001194135.2 Octopus bimaculoides | reverse complement strand
TGTGGATCTAGATTCAATTAACGACTGTAATAACATCATCATCATCATCATCATCATCATCGTCGTCATCATCATCATCATCATCATCATCATCATCACCATCAACCACAACAACAACGTTAATTACTGCAGTAACATCACCACCACCACCATCATCAACAACAACAACAACAACAACAACAACAGTAATAATAATAATAACAACAAAATAGCAATAGTATCGGCAACAACAGTACCAAGAAGAAGAACAAGCGTTGTTTTCTAGTGTAACCACTTCAACACCAGCGATGGCAAACAATAATTGCGTGCCGCTACCAACCACTGAAATACCATAAACAACAAGAACAAGAACAACAACAACGACGGCAATACCAACAACAACAACAACAACAACAACAACAACTGCAGTTCCCTAAAACAGATGCAGAACCAACAACAATTACAACAGCCTCGAGACCAAGAGAAATGCGGATCCAACAACGATCGATGCACCAGTCACAACTGCAACGCGGTAACTGCCATCGTCGCCACCACCACCACCACCACCACCACCACCAACACCACCACCACCAACAACAC
>NC_068995.1:49390236-49391596 GCF_001194135.2 Octopus bimaculoides | reverse complement strand
CAACAACAACAACAACAACAACAACACATAAGGTCAGCAATTTGGAGTGGAGTGTGTGTGGGGTGGGGGTGGGGGGAAGAAGCCGGTTACATCGTCCTCCAGTGGATCTAGTTAGTGGTACTTATTTTATCGACCCCCTACGAAAGGATGAAAGGCAAAAATCGATCTCGGCGGAATTTGAACTCAGAAACTTAAAGACGGACGAAATGTTCGCTCAGCACTTTTGCCCGGCATGCTAACGATTCTGCCAGCTCTTCATATTCATCATCGTCGTCATCATCATCATCATCATCATCATCATCATCATTATCATCATCATTATCGTCGTCCTCCAACTCCTCCTCCTCCTCCTCCTCCTCCTCATCGTCATCATCATCATCATCATTATCGTCGTCGTCGTCCTCCTCCTCCTCCTCCTCCTCCTCCTCATCATCATCATCATCATCATCATCATCATCATCATCGTCATCATCATCATCATCATCGACGACGACAACAACAACAATAACAGTTGCAATTAGCTCAGCTCTTGTAATTATACTCACGCGTTCCACTTTCGGCCACGACAAAGAAACGATGCTGTTAGTGTACAGTTTATATATCACAACTGACATGGATTGTATCAGTTCCACCTGAGTCAACAATATCTTTACAACTAACCATAACAAAAGAAAAAAAAAAAAGAAACAGAAATCCCGTGATACAACAGTTCCGCTCCTGGTGCTGGGCATTTCTCGCCTGATATCGATGGCATTGTACTTTTAAGCACTGGATGCGTATACGAGAGACTTTCTCGTAGCGAATGTTGCATCACTACGGTGCTCCTATGATACAGCCACGTTTACTAGGCTACAAGGTTTGTCATTCGGTATTAATGCTACCTCTGTCGCTAATATCTGATATATATCTATAGGAAGAGATAGAATTATTCCTTCCTAATCTAATCACTACCTCTAAAAAAATTCAAGCGAAAAACCTTGGACCCTACGCACCTAGCAAAGGCTCGAGCTACCACGCAAGATCTTCGGTTGTAAAGCACACAGCAACAATCGTCTTCTAGCGCCAACCACATCGCATGCAATATTGTAGTTTCTATGCTTAACGAATCTTCCTTGCCATCCCCCCACCCACCAACAGGTTCGAAATGTGAACCGCGAGCTACCACGCCCAACCGCACTACTGTCGACATCATTCCGCACTCCACCGTCTCTTCTCCAACATATTATGATTCCTTGACACACTTAGCTAACGGTTAAGGAACTGCCCTCTAAACGGGAATTGTGTGAAGAAAAATGTTGTTCACAAGTGCAATGTCGAGACGCACAACACTCTAATGTATATTTAATATATATATATATAT
>NC_068995.1:49386871-49388712 GCF_001194135.2 Octopus bimaculoides | reverse complement strand
TATATATAATAATACAAAGAATATATATACATGTATACACACATATATGTACATACTTACATCTACATGTGTATATACATGCATATCAGGGTACAGGACGTTAGAACAATAAACTACAGACAACGGAACGAACATATAGGAAAACGGAAAGCCACTTGGAATATCCCTTCATCAGCTGTCTCTATTCTATCTATATATATATGTATATATATCTATATATATATGTATATATATCTATATATATATGTATATATATATATACAAGCAATGTTAATTCTCTAAATGCACATACATATATATACATGCATATATATATATATATATATATATATATATATAGTATATTACTGTTTATGCACGTGTATGTAAGAACACATACACACACACGCACGCGCACGCACGCACACACACATACACACACACACATATATGCAAACGTGTGTTCGTAGACTCACGTACCCACATAACCATACTTAAAGAAGATGTGTTATTATGTAATGCCCGACACGGTAGTAACCATCATACAGATTAAGGGCAAATATTCAGACCTCGTTAAAGCCCGAATGCTCAATTGCATTCTAAATAGGGTATAAATAAAAGGAAATTGGATTCAGGCTATTACGACGTGGGTGCTGAAAAGTACCTAGTTTTAAGGGTTTCGCGAAAAGCCTGCTCGGAGGCCCAAACTTCCGAGTTCTTCTACAGGACTTAGAAATAACTGAAGGACCTTAGCAATAAGTGTGTGAATCTGAGAGGGGGATATGCTGGATAAAATCATAATTAACGTTTCATAATTAACGTTTCATAATTAACGTTTATTCCACGTTACGTCATTTCTCGAGTTAAGTAGCATGTCTTGAAACCAATTACCGACGTAAATTGAGGTATGGCTGTAAGTGCAATGATTGTTCACCACCTTCCTATATACTATTTTTAGCTCCATTTACGTAGTTAATATCTATGTAAGTGAACACTAGTAATTGTTCACTATATTCATATATGTCATTAGTTCCGCCATATTTTTGTTGCATTTAGTCAAACTTTCAGCTGCTTGAAATAAATTGCATCGATTTTGCCTCAAAAGCCAGGAGGTTTAGCAGCAGGGCTTCTTAGAAGATGAAGAAGTAGTGAGAAACAGTGATAACTTCTTCCTTCAATTGTTCTTTGCTTCCCTAATAATCAATAAATCCTTACCATTATTCGCTTGTTGGCATGCAGTCGTTGGCAGTGAGACTTAGTGTGTATACTCCAATAATCTGCAGGGAATTCTTAGCGTTTAAAGAATCTAGATTTGTAACTTCCTAGAAAGCTGTTTCATGACTGGTACTGAAGGGGGGGGGGAGAAAAGAAAAGAAAAGAGAAAAAGAAAGACTAATAGCAAAAGGCAATAAATGTTTGCTATTTAAACGAAATTTTAATCTAGGGTCCTCTAAAGTGGACCCTAGATAAAATAAAATAAATAAATATCGGTTAAATATTGGGAATTACTTGCGTGCATTCACTAAAATAAATTGAAGCACTCTGATGATATAAAAAAAAGTTTGTTATGAGAACAATCCTTTCTACTAAAGGCACAAGGCCTGAAATTTGGGGGGAGGGAGATAGTGGATTACACCGACCCCAGTGCTTGACTGGTACTTAATTTATCGACCCCACCACCGAAAAGATGGAAAGCGAATTCGACCTCTGTAGAATTTGAACTCAGAACGTGAAGACGCACGAAATATCACTTAGCATTTTGCCTTGCGTGGTAACCGTTCTGCCAGCTCACCGCCTTAATAATAATAATAATAATAATAATAATAATAATAATAATAATAATAATAATAATGATGATGATG
>NC_068995.1:49385522-49386512 GCF_001194135.2 Octopus bimaculoides | reverse complement strand
ATTATTAAAGCGGTGAGCTGTCAGGATCGTTAGCACGCTAGACGAAATGTTTGGCGGTATTTTGCCCGTCACTACGTTCTGAGTTCAAATTCCACTGAGGTCGACTTTGCCTTTCATCCTTTCGGGGTCGATAAAATAAGAACCAGTTACGCACTGGGGTCGATATAATCGACAAAACCTTTCCCCGCATATATCAGGCTTTGTCCCTATAATATAAAGAATTATCATCTTTTGGGGTAACGAGCTGGTATAGTCAGCACACCGGACAAAATGCTTAGCGACATTTCGTCCGTCTTTATATTCAGAGCTCAAATTCAGCCGAGGTCGATTTTGCCTTTCATCCTTTCATGGTCGATAAAATAAGTACCTGTCCGGCACTGGGATCGATATAATCGATTATCCCCGTACCCATCAAAATTCCTGGCCTTGTATCTAATATCAGCAGAAAGGATTATTATTATTATTATTATTATTATTATCATTATTGTCTTCGGCATCGTTGTCGCCTGTCGTTATCACCACCCTCATCATACTCCATCCACATCGTAGTCGAACGGCAGATGGCGATGCGTATGGCAATATGAACAGTTTGCTAGGCCAGCAGCACAGGTGATTGGCAGTAACCGGAGAAGAGGGATTTAACAATTTGGTAGGCAGGGTTAGTCTTCTCTTTAGTGAGGAATTCATTTCCGTTTGGGTGGTGCTGCTAAATTGGCCAACAACATCCTGTGTCAACGGTGCTGTGGATGATAGCAATGATGATGATGATGATGATGATGATGATGATAGCTCTCGTGATGGTGATATTTGTGTTGTTGTTGTTGTTGTGATGGTGGTGGTGGTGGTGGTGGTAGTGGACATCGCCCTAAATGATAACGATTAGGGCATTACAAGTATTCGTGATGAGGGCGTTGGTGGGGGGTACGAAAGTAATAATGTTGTTGCTTGATGTGGTGGTGATGGTGATGGTGGTGGTGGTGGTGGTGGTGG
>NC_068995.1:49384433-49385512 GCF_001194135.2 Octopus bimaculoides | reverse complement strand
GATGATGATGATGATGATGATGTCGATGATGGTTACGATAGAGTAATAAATTTGGCTGAAGACTTGGGTGTTGTATTTGTGCTAGTGGTGGTGTTAGCGGTGGTGCGAATGATGTAGGTGGAAAATTGTCCTAAGGCTGCGAGCTAGCAGAATCGCTACAGCGTGGGACAAGGTGCTTGGCGGTATTTCATTCTGTCTTTACATTCTGAGTTCAAAT
Organism: Octopus bimaculoides; assembly: GCF_001194135.2. Lineage (NCBI taxonomy): Eukaryota > Metazoa > Mollusca > Cephalopoda > Octopoda > Octopodidae > Octopus > Octopus bimaculoides. Next base: position 49,385,295 of record NC_068995.1, on the reverse strand, counting down.
TCTTGCAGTCAGTGTAATTGATTCCCCTCTCCTCTCAAACACTGCTGATCCTGTGCCAAAATTTGAAAACCCCAAGAGAATGGTCCTAAGACGACAAATTGGTAAAATTGTTACCGCGCCGGACAAAATGCTTGGCGACATGATTTGTTTCGTTTTTATGATCTGAGATCAGATTCCACCAGGAGGAGTCGATAAAATAAATACCAATTAAGTAATAGTGGGGGTTAATGTAATTGACTCCCCCCTACTCTCAAACACTCACCGCCAAAATTTGAAACCATTTACAGAATTTAGTGGCTTCAAATTTAAGATGGCGAACTGGCAGAATCATTACTGCGCCGGTCAAAATGCTTAGTGGCATTTGTTCCGGTTTTCTACATTCGGATTTTAAATAACGCTGAAATCCATCTTTGTTTTCCATACTTTCGGAATCTCTAAAATATAAGAGCAGTGAAATGAAATAGTTGATGGTACTGACCAATTTCCACCGATCAGAAAAATTCTTGCGGCATAATTTGAAACCACTGTTATTCAAGCTATTACATGCTACATTGGTTAACAAGGATGAGGCTTGGAGTCAACCAGCCTCCTCCAATCTCGAGAATATCTTTTCGGGATTCTTGCAGGATTACACTTTTGTGCATGTCCACAATGCGAGTCTCAATTCCAATATCTTTCAGCCTCTTCGATAGAAGTTCGAATGGTGAGCCAAAGACACCAAACAAAACTCTTAATGTCATTTAATCCGTCTTGACGTTCGAAGTTCAAATCAGCGCCGATGTCGACTTTGCCTTTCGTTTCTGGGGTTTATAAGTACTAGAGAAGTACGGTCTATCGTTTTCTCTCTCCTCCCCTTCTCCCT
>NC_068995.1:49382619-49384091 GCF_001194135.2 Octopus bimaculoides | reverse complement strand
ATATATATATGTATATATATATATACGCATATATATAAACACACACATATATATATGTATGTATGTATGTATGTATGTATGTATGTATGTATGTATACATTTTCCTCTGTCTTCGACGGCTTCCTTGTCTGTCTGTCTCTGTATATAACTGTGTTTGTACATATGTCTGTATAAAAATCTGAAGAATAAATAAATATTATATATACATTTTCACTCCACAGAACTAAAGCAAGAGATACACCATTCATGCACACACACACACAAACATTTTTATAATATACATACACACATACATACATACATACACACATACATACAAACAAAAATATATGGAAAAACACATCAACAACGCTAACAAAAACAGCAGCAGACAACAACAGTAACAACAACAACAATACTATTGAATTGCAAGCGTAAACAAGATTAGAAAACGGTTGGTATCGAATTTAAATTAGTAAAAACAAAATATCTTTCGATCATTGAATCAATCTAATTAAGTTAAGTGTTTGCATTGATTATGTGCTTGCTACAAGTCATTTGTCTTGATTAACTAATCGATAATTCTTTTCTGATTGATACAACATCACTAACACTCTCTATTTCGAGCGTAATCAATGTTTGATCAAGACAAAACTAATCGCGAGCCTTCTTCGTATTTTTAACACTCTAACAGATTGGAAACTCTCAATCTCTCTCTCTCTCTGGCTCACTCACTTTCTTTCTCACTCTCTTTTTCTTTCTCTCTCTCTCATTTTCTCTTACTAAGATAGTATATATATATATATATATAAACCGCCCACACACGTACATACTTACAAATATATGTACGTATGCACACACACACACACACAAATATATACATGAAAGCTTGTGCACAAACACACATACATACACACACAGACATATCTATGTATTTCTATTTCTCTCTGTTTCTCTAAATACATACACACACATTTATACACATTTACACACATTTACACACATTTACACACGCACACAACATACAAAAATGCATTTATGTATACATATAGTGTGTATATATGCGTAGCTCTTAATCTCTTTGCGTATGTATGTATATATGTATATGTGTGTGTGCGTGTGTGTATGTATATATATATGTATGTTCGAATGTATGTATGTGTGTGTGTCTATGTGTATGTATGTGAGATTGTGTATGTGCCTATATTGATAAGCTAAAATTATCGATGATATATATATATATATATATATATATATATACATACATACATATATTCTTTCATTCTTTTATGTTTTTCATTTGATTTCGGCCATGCTGGAGCACCGCCTTTAGTCGAACAAACCGACCGCAGGACTTATTCTCTGTAAACCTCGTACTTATTCTATCGATCTCTTTTGCCGAACTTCTAAGTTACGGGTGCGTAAACACGCCAGCATCAGTTGCCAAGCGGTGCTGGGTGCGGGTGGGGGATAAACACACACACACACACACA
>NC_068995.1:49379073-49382364 GCF_001194135.2 Octopus bimaculoides | reverse complement strand
ATATATATATATATATATATATATATATATATATATATACATATATATATATATATATACATATACATATTTGTGTGTGTGTGTGTGTGCGGACAATATGCACATATATACAAGCAGACAAACACAGACACATATATAGTGTCTATCTATCTACCTATCTATCTATCTATCTATCTATATACATACATACATACCTACATATATCCTACATATATATCTGAAAAGTCGGAAAAATAGAATCTAGATAGGTGACGCAAGAGAGAGAAAGAGAGCGAGAGAGAGGAGAGAGAGGGAGAGAGAGAGAGAGAAAGAAAACAGAAACATGAAGAAGGAACGACAGAAATAAAAAAAAAGAAAGAATGAATGAAAGAGGTATATGAGAGAATGGCGAACGAAGAAAACTGGTTGCGTGGACGGTGCATGTAAGGGCATGTGATGAAGAAAGACACGGTGAAGGGGAGAGGATGAAATGGTCAGCCTTATCATCGTAGCGGATGTTGCCTGTGCACCGTGACAAAGAACGGATAAAGGGCAAGGAAAGTGATGCGATTATGTCGCAGTAACAGAATACCAGAATAGTGATGCAGCCAAGTGGAAGGGACGTGGTGGTGGTGGTGGTGGTGATGATGATGATGATGATGACGATGACCAAGTTGATGATGATAGTGGCGATGATAATGATGATGGTGATAATAATGAGGAGGCGGTGGAAGATGTGGATGATGATGATGATGATGATGAGGAGGAGGAGGAGGAGGATGATGATGATGGTGGTGGTGGTGATGATGATAATGATGATGATGATGATAATGAGGAGGCGGTGGAAGATGTGGATGATGATGTTGAGGATGAGGATGATTATGATGATGAGGATGAGGATGATGATGATGATGATGATGGTGGTGGTGGTGGTGGTGATGATGATAATGATGATGATCAAGTTGATGATGATAGTGGCGATGATAATGATGATGATGATAATGAGGAGGCGGTGGAAGATGTGGATGATGATGATGATGATGATGAGGATGATGAGGATGATGATGATGGTGATGATGATGATGGTGGTGGTGGTGGTGGTGATGATGATAATGATGGTGATGCTGATGATGATGATGACGACGACGATGATGATGATGATGATGATGATGATGATGATGATGATGATGATGATGATAGGGATGATTATGACGACGACGATCACGACGACGATGATATTGATGATGATGGTGATGATGATGTTGATGAGGAGGCGGATGGACAGATGATGATGATGATGATGGTAATAATAATAAGATCAACAACAACACAACAGCAACACTAGCAATAACAACAACAGCAACAACAACAACAACAACCACAAAAACAACCACAACAACAATAATAATAGTGTGCTCAGCCAAAGTTTCACCTCTGACACTTGTTTGTTATCGGAACAGATTAAATGTTAAGGAAGACAGAAAAAGGCACAGAAAAAAAACAACAACAACAAAAGAAAGCGAAGATAAAAAGAAAGAAAGAAAGAAAGAAAGAATGAAAGAAAGAAAGAAAGAAAGAAGGGAAAAAGTGTAGCATAGGAAGAAGTATGCATTTTTCGTTTGGGCGTGGAGAAAATTCCGTTTCTGTTTTGATTCAGATGTTAAGTTGTTTGTTTATTGGTTTGTGGCGTCATTCTGTGAAGTCATCCACCTGATGATATGAAGTTGCAGTGTTGAGTGGACAGGTGGAGAAACACGCTCAACAGATTTGAAACGAAAAACGAAAAAAACGAAAAAACGGAAAATGAAAAAAAAAAGAATGAAAAACGAAAAACGAAACGTCAAAGAACCACGTTAAAAAAAGACATTAATATCCGTGTTTAAGTTTTGCTGCGATAAATATTTGTTAACATTAAGTCCACATGTTCGATTGCATATCGCTGAGATGACTAAAATAGATAGAGGCACAGACATGGCTGTGTGGTAAGAAGCTTGCTTCCCAACCACATACTTCCGGGTTCAGTCCCACTGCTTGGCACCTTGGGCAAGCGTCTTCTATTATAGCCTGGGGTCGATCAATTAAGTACCAGATTATCAATGGGTATCGATGTAATCGAATTACCCACTGCTTCGAAATTGCAGGCCTTGTGCCAAAATTTGAAACCCATATTAAAAATCGATATAAGGCGGTGAGCTGAAAGAAGCTGTTGCACGCTGGACAAAATGCTTAGCGGCATTTCGTCCGGCTTTACGTTCTGAGATCAAACTTAACCGAGGTTGACTTTGCCTTTTATCCTTTCAGGGTCGATAAAATAAGTACCAGTTGAGCACTGGGGCTGATGTCATCGATTTGACTCCTACTGCGAAATTGCTGGCCTTGTGCCAAAATTTGGAACTAGTCCATTTGTCGCGTATTTTACGAATTCTGAAAAGAATAAACAGCAGAGTTGAACCCAAAAAGTAAAGGGTCGTAATTGAAATACACCAAGTCAATTCGTTCGCTGATCTACCGATTCAACAATTGCATTGATTTTGGTAATAATCCTTTCTAATTTTGGGGTGGGGGTAGGGGAAGTTTTATCGATTTCACAGACCACAGTTTTTGACCTGTACTTTATATCATCGACCCCTGAAAGGATGAAGGAGGGCAAAGTCGATCTCGAAAGGGTTTAAACTGAGAACGCGCAAAGGACTGCATGTTCATTATATACCATAGACACACACACACACACATTATGAGCATGCAGAGAGAGAGAGAGAGAGAGAGAGAGAGAGGGGGGGAGACGGACTTAAACAAAGACAGAGAAAAGACAAAATAAATATACACGCAAAATTAGGGTAAGACAGCCAGGCAGGCACACAGATAGATAGATAGACAGACAGACAGATAGATAGATAGATAGATAGATAGATAGATAGATAGATAGATAGAGAGAGAGAGAGAGAGATAGAGAGAGAGAGAAAGGTTTCAAATAAGAGAAACTGAGCCTTAGGGTTGACGGGTTGACAGGTAGGCTGGTAAGTCGGTTGGTAGGTAACACAGGCAGAGGGTGAGTGGATGTAGTTTTGTTGTTAAGAGTGTAAAAGGGTGGATAGTGTTGAATTTGCAGGAAGAGTTGTAATATTGATAGAGATCGATATGTTCTTTATCTTGTACCTTTGGCATATATTACACTTTGATGAGGAGTGTAAGCGAGTATGTGTGATTCATACATATATACACACATATATACATACATACATACATTCACACGTACATATATGTATATATATATATATATATATATATATATATATATATATATATATATAT
>NC_068995.1:49373539-49374891 GCF_001194135.2 Octopus bimaculoides | reverse complement strand
GGTGGTGGTGGTGGTGGTGGTGGTGTTGGTGGCGTGGTTATAATTGTCGCCATTTATTTGGCGCATGCCATCGAGTGAATATTAATTGAGTCAGAATGTGTGTGTATGTATGTTTGTTTGTTTGTTTGTTTGTTTGTGTGTGTGTGTGTGTGTATGTGTATCCGTGTGTTTGTGTGTGTGTGTATGTGTGTGTTCATGTAATGTAAGATAGGGAAGAGAGCGAGAGAGGAAGAGATAAAGAGGGCGAGAGGAGGAAGTTGGGTGAGAGAAGAGAAAGGAAGACTTGGACAGAGAGAGGGAGAGAGGGATACTGAGAGGGAGAGAGAGATACTGAGAGGGAGAGAGGAAGAGGGAGAGAGAGGGAGGGTGACAGCAACACTGGACAAAAAAACTGAGAGGGGGAGCGCTAAAATATAGGAAGTTAGTGACATAGTGAAGCTTTTGCTTCGAATAAATACGCACACACACACATGAACATACACATGCATACAAACACACACAAAATAATATACACATATACACGTACACACCCATACATGTTCTTTTTGTATATGTCTAAGTATTACGTCTGCTGCAGTCAACATAGAATAATTAATGTCCTGATGACGCTTATTGCGGTAGAAACACATTTTACAGCCGTTCTTTTGTCTAAAACACAACCAGATTATTTTTTCTTTAGCGGCACGTCACTTCCGGAGAATATTTCACTACTGAAGTTATCTAAGCTGCTCATTCAGATTCGTCTGTACTGGAAGTTTGTATGTTTTTCTCTCGGAGAGAAGGTCATTTCAGGATATCAAAAGTTTCGCTTGCGTGCTATATGATATGTATTTATTCTTGTGTTGATTAAGAAAAACAGATATAATTTTTACAGTAGATTAATCCTGTTCCATCCTAAGAATGTTGAAAAGAAGCTCACATGTGAAAGACGCATAGTTAAATAGTCATCAATCACTTTGTACCACCGTGGTAAGACGGTGTGATTAAATCAAAATCTTGATATATACAAACCTACGTATGTATATTGTATTGTTGTCGGCACTCCGTCGCTTACGACGTCGAGGGTTCCAGTTGATCCAATCAACGGAACAGCCTGCTCGTGAAATTAACGTGCAAGTGGTTGAGCACTCCACCGACACGTGTACCCTTAACGTAGTTCTCGGGGATATTCAGCGTGACACAGTGTGACAAGGCTGACCCTTTGAATTACAGGCACAACAGAAACAGGAAGTAAGAGTGAGAGAAAGTTGTGGTGGAAAAGTACAGCAGGGTTCGCCACCAGCCCCTGCCGGAGCCTCGTGGAGCTTTTAGGTGTTTTCGCTCAATAAACACTCACAACGCCCGGTCTGGGA
>NC_068995.1:49371679-49373454 GCF_001194135.2 Octopus bimaculoides | reverse complement strand
ACACACACACACACACACACACACACACACACACACACACACACACACACACACACACACATATATAGATATAGATATATATCGCTAGCTCCTAAAGTTTTTTTTATTATCTCTGTCTATTTCCTCATGTTCCTTTCTGTTGTAAAGGTGTTTGTGACATGGAGAGGTATGTGGGCACCTGAGAAGTCACAACTAAAATACGATAGACTTTGGAGGATCGGGTGAGGTACGACGATGTAAATGCATGCTGCTTCTAGTAGATGTGTGACGTCATGTACTAATGGTTAGGTTCACATGCACTGAATTTAGTAAAAGTAGCAGTGTTGAGATTTTTAATCTGGAGAGGGAAGCAGAAAATCTTTTGTGACAGAAGTATGTGAGACGATTAAAGTTGAGACCGCCATGAAAATTCTCATGGAGGAGTAATACAAATATTTGGTAAATAGTTAAAGACATTAAGCCTACATGAGGATTGATGTGGTGAGGACAAGGAGTATAGGAGGAAAAACGAATGACTGTAGGGACCAAAGTAACTCCACTAATTCCAAGTATTATCAATGTTACGTTGAATCACTGGAGTGAGGGATATTGTCAGAAAGTGCCGAAACCAATATGATCTCTCGCTGGCAGCTGATGAAGTTTGTGCGCAACAGTACAGACTGTATAAACATATAATATATGTTCGTCAGTCTTTACGTTCTGAATTCAAATTCCACCGAGGTCAACTTTGCCTTTCATACTTTCGGGGTTTGATAAATTAAGTACCAGTTGCGTACTGTGGTCGATCTAATCGACTGGCCCCCTCCTCCAAAATTTCAAGCCTTGTGCCTAGAGCAGGAAAGAATATATCTATGTATATGAATTTCGTACATACAGATGCACTCACTCACACTTACGTATGTAAGTATACATAAATAAATATCTTTATCTCTCTGCATGTATATATGTTTATATGTATGAATGCATGTAACTATGTATAAATATATATATTGATATATTGGTACATATGCATGTATATACGTATATATAAATATTAATATACTAGCTGTATTAGTAGAGGTGCCATGCAGTGTGACTGAACCCTCAACCATGTATTTGGCAAGCAAGCTACTTACCATACAGCCACTCCTGCGCTCATATATATATATATATATATATATATATATACATGCGAGTGCACATATATGCCTATATCACTAACAACATTACTTCCATATATAAATACATGAATGCTAACATACATACATATATACATTCATACATACGTACAACATACATACATGCATACATACATACATACTTACATACATACATACATTCATACATACATACATACGTAAGTACATACATACATACATTCATACATACATACATAGATATATACATACATACATACATACATCCATCCATGCATACATGCATATATACATGCATACTTATATAATACATTCATGCATACGTACATACGTACATACGTACGTGCATACATACATACGTACGTACATACATACATTACATATACGCATGTCTATATACTTACCTGACGAACAGACATTTCATCTGGCTGACTGCCTGTTTGTTTAAAAGTTTGTAAGTTTCTAACACCTTTTAAAACCTTCCTCAATTAATTTTTATAACAATAATATTTACTTTTTTGCTACACAACAAATATTTTCTGGAATTATTTTCCTCCTCGATACGAAAGGAAAACACATAAAGAAAAACACAAAAACAACAAAAACAAACATAGAAGAGAAAAAAGAAGGAGAATTTAT
>NC_068995.1:49370277-49370920 GCF_001194135.2 Octopus bimaculoides | reverse complement strand
TATACGCAAGTTTGTGTTAACACAACTGATCTCGCTGTAAGATAAAGAAAGATCTTTAAAACAGCGGATCAAAAGAAACTTGGTGGTGGTGGCGGTGGTGGTGGTGGGAGGAGTGCAAAACTAAAAGAAAAAAATTGCTAAAGTGTAACCACACGTACACCCTCCCCAAAATACAGTCACCTGGGTGAGTTCGTATATAGATACACACACACACACTCACACACACACACACACACACACACACACACACACAGAGTCACATGTACACACATACATATATGCAAACATACATGCGTTCACCACTTAAAGTGTATGAGTGTTTGCTAATACATACGCATACATACTTATATGTATATATTTATTTATACATATGGTAGCGTGAGAATCTGTGTATGAATGTTTGTACACATACGTACACACACACACACACTCACAGAGACACGTACACACATACACACATACATATGGGTATAGCGATAGCTGACGAGGAACGAGCGCGCCCATGTTTCGAATGTGAATCTTTCGTTCGTTCCTCTCTTGTGCTTCTGCTTAATTTTTGAATTATACATACAGACATGCATACATACATACATGCATGGATACATACATGCATACATATATATATATATATATATATATATAT
>NC_068995.1:49368078-49368824 GCF_001194135.2 Octopus bimaculoides | reverse complement strand
TAAATATATGCATGTGTGTGTGTATGAGTGGGTTTTTTTATATATGTATATATGTATGTATATATGCATGTATGTACGTATGTACGTATGTACGTACGTATGCATGTGCGTGTGTACTATGTATGTATGCTTGTATGCATGTATACATGTATGTATGCATGTACGTACGTATGTATGTACATATGTATGTATGTTTATGTATGTATGGATGTATGTACGTGTGTAATATGTATGTATGTTTGTATGCTTGTATGCATGTACGTACATACGTACGTATATGTATGTATGTACATATGTATGTATGTACATATGTATGTATGTACATATGTATGTATGTTTATGTATGTATAGATGTATGTATGAATGCAAGCTTGTATGTATGGAGGAGAGGGTATTGTGAAGGGACTTCGCTGGGTTTTCACAGAAAAAACAAGAAAGGAAATAATTACAAAAGCTACCACAAAACACTAAACATACCCTAACCCCTTCTCGGTTCTCTTCTGTGTCCTCTCTTACACGTCCTCCCTTCCACCCGCACCACTCCACCCCACTCCACTCCACTCCACCTCTCGTCATTCAAATCTAACACTACATAACCACCTGATCCCAGACAAAACCTGTTAAATCAACCACTCACAACAGCGCCCCTTTGCTCCTTTCTTTGACCCCTACACTCACATTCACACACTCACACGTACACACACGTACACACATATACATACTTACATAAATACATACATATATAT
>NC_068995.1:49366716-49367519 GCF_001194135.2 Octopus bimaculoides | reverse complement strand
CGTTAAAAACAAAAGTGTTTTCTACAACTCATAACAATGATTTTCAAATTTAGGTGCGTGGCCAGCAATTTTTGAATCAAGATGAGATCAATCGATTACTTCAATCCGAGTAATTGACTGGCTTCGAAACTTATTCATCTTCTCTGAAGAGATGAAAAGCAAAAAAGATTTCGACAAGATTTGAACCCAGAGCGTAATACTCCGGAATAAATAGTCCAAAATAATATTCCGAAACCCCAAAAACCTTTTCTTATCACAACGACCTTCAACAACGAATTTTCGGTTGTTTTCTGTCTGTCTTCCTACCGTTCCGATGAATTTTCTTTAGTATTCGTTGGCATATCTGTGTAGAAAGAAATTTGCTTCCCAATCATGTGGTTCCGGGTTCAGTTCCACTGCATACAACATTGGGCATATGTCTTCTCCAATGTTCTCAGATCAACCAAAGTGTTGTGAATAGATTTCGTAAACGGAAACTTAAAGAAGCCTGCTGTCAATATAGATATGTGTGTGTGTGTGTGTGTGTGTGTGTTCATGTGCGCACTACTTTGTGTCCGTCCTCCAATACCGTTTGATAACTGATGGGTGTGTGTTTAATTAACTTCAATATTTGTTTGATTTAGCAAGTTGACGTATGGTAACCATCAACGACCCAACCACCAAGAAAAATAATGTTCTCCAGAAAAAAATTTCCGCAAACACCAGAACACCTCTTTCTAGCATATCGGATGTCCACTTAGTGGTCATCCCTTCTTATACGTATATATATATATATATATATATATATAGGGGGTATACACACT
>NC_068995.1:49366361-49366645 GCF_001194135.2 Octopus bimaculoides | reverse complement strand
CACACACACACACACACACACACACACACGCACACACACACGAAATTGTGTTTTTTTAACGGTGAAACAGAAAGAAGGCAAAGCTATGATTTACGGCGTGTAGAATATTTAAAACGATGTTTCGATAGAACCCGAATTTTCTGCAAAATTCGAATTTTCTGCGTCCATTTTAGAAGCTTTGTAATGAGAAATACAGACACACAAGCACATGGACACACACATATACACGAATACGCACGCACACACACACACACACACACACACACACACACACACACACACAC
>NC_068995.1:49362489-49365233 GCF_001194135.2 Octopus bimaculoides | reverse complement strand
ATATATATATATATATATGTGTGTGTGTGTGTGTGTGTGTTTATAAAAGACCCCCTTCGGTCATGACTGACCATGGGTTTGCACCTAGAAATTTCCACTCTGAGGCACAGGTTCGGGCAAATTTGTTTCTGGGAAACCAGCAGTCGTTCATTCATACCAGCTTCTTCTCTCCACGTCACCGATGTTATCCAAGAGAAATGGTAAAGGCTTGGCACCAGTGATGTTGCAACTCATTTCCACAGCTAAGGGAACTGGAACAACGTGAAATAAAGTGTTTTGCTCAAAAACACAATACACAACCCCGTCCGGAAATCGAATTCACTATCTCATGATTGTAAGCCCGACGCTCTAACCATTGAGCCATATATACATGCATAAGCAAACGCATATATAATTCGCTCTCCTTTCTCCCCAAGTGTCACACCTTCCCTCACTTTCCTCACCGCCTCCCTAATATTCAATACTCTCTGCATTCTTCGCTCCCACCCCACCATAACACCCCTTTCCCCACTCACCAACTCCCAAAACAGTCAGAACTTGTGTTACACTCATCCCTGTCAAACGGTACCCGGAAACTTAGCACATGAAATGTGTCATAGGCTAGATTTACAGGTGGCCCCCACTGTGAGTTAACCCTCACACCTTACGCTACCCTGCCTACCCCAGGTAAAGCATCGCATAAACTTAACTCTAGTAATACCCTCATCGACGCTCCCTCCATACCTGACCACTGCTACACTCCAACTAACACGCACAATCTCCAAATTTTAAGCACATAACATCCACCCCTAATACCCAAGATTTTCGGCGAAGTTTAATATCAGCAGTACCCTAGTTTACGCGTAAGATCCACCCCCACTGACAGCCTAGACTTACCCACCCACGCCGCCAACACTGCGCTCTGACAGCGCAGACCCTACTCTGATAACGCTGCTACTTCTGGGAAGACAGTTTCTACCCAGGTAAAACAAGCACCCCCAATACCCGAACCACTTGAAACGTGTGCCTGAATAAATTTTAGTGATGGAATTTATTTCAGTTTCGATAATGTTGCTTGCAGGGGTTGCTTGTTGTTGTTGCTGCTGCTAATGCTGTTGCTTATAGTGATGTCTGTGTTTTTGCAGTTGTTGTTGGTGTTGGTGGTGGTGGTGGTGGTGGTGGTGGTTCGGTGTTGTTGGTGGAAATTGCGATAGCAACAGTAGTGGTGTTTATTGATAGTGTAGTTGTTGTTGTCATTGTTGGAAGTAGTGAGACTATTAATATCATTACTAATCGGGTGGATAAGGCGGCGGCGAGCGGGTAGAAACGTTAGCACGCCGGTTGAAATGCTTAGCGGTATTTCGTCTACCGCTACGTTCTGAGTTCAAATTCCACCCAGGTCGACTTTGCTTTCGGGGTCGATTAAATAAGTGCCAGTTACGCACTGGGTCGATGTAATCGACTTAATCCCTTGTCTGTCCTTTGTCCCGTCTGTGTGTAGCCCCTTGTGGGCAATAAAGAGATAAGAAATGTTAGCACGCTTCTCTACCTGGTTAACGATGTACAGCTGCATCCTCTTAACGGAATCCACATTCAAGGCTTTGGTTTCGGTCTGAGGCTAACGATAAAAGACACCGAAAGTGCCATGTACAATGAAACTCAACCCAGAGCCATGTGTTTGATTTCAAATTCTGCCGAGATCGTTTTTGTTCTTTATCCTTCTGTGGTCGATAAAATAAATACCAGTAAAATACTGAGGTCGATGTAATCGTTTTGCACCTTAACCCCCTTTCAGGCTTAGGTTTGATTAAGTCAAGGGGCTAACGGAATCATGAGGGCGTCGGACAAAATCCCTGATGGTATTTTTTTTTTTGGTTGTTTACGTTCTAGGATCAAATTTTGCATAGGACAACTTTACCTTTCATCGTTCTGTGGTCGATAAAATGAATTACCCGTCAAATACTGGGATCAATGGTAACGGCCGAACCTCCTTTGAAATTTGCTGACCTTGGGTCAAAATCAGAAATATTGTAGATCAGGTGGGTCGGTATTCATCTAGTGTTAAACAAGAACAAAATCAAGGCCTTTCGTGATAGGTCTGGTGGGGTGGGGGGCTAAAAGACAACAGCACAAACAACAACAACAACAACAACAGCAACAACCAACAGCATCATCACAACAACAGTGAAACAAAAAGGCTTTGACGATAAATCTAGTGGATTAGATTTGGCCCAGGGTTAAACAACAACAACGGCATGAGCAAAATGGAAACTTTTGTTAAGTCTGGTGGATCAAGTTTGACTCGTGTATGCGTGGGAAGGCTTAACAGCAACTACAACTACAAGACAAGGTGAAAATTAAGGTCGAATAAGGTTGACATGCCATTAAACACCAGCAACAACAACAAAACCAATTAAATAATAACAATAATAATAATAATAATGATAATAACAATAAAAATAATAATAATAATAATAATAATAATAATAATAACAACAACAAGAATAAAAATAATAATAATAGTAGTAATAATAATAATAATAATAATGATAATAATGATAATAATAATAATAATAATAATAATAATAATAATAAAAATAATAATAATAATAATAATAATAACAACAACAACAAGAATTAAAATAATAATAATATTAATAATAATAATAATAATAATAATAATAATAATCATAATAATGATAATAATAACAACAACGACAACAACAACAACAATAATAATAATAATAATAATAAAAATAATAATA
>NC_068995.1:49360963-49361758 GCF_001194135.2 Octopus bimaculoides | reverse complement strand
TATATATATATATATATATGTGTGTGTGTGTGTGTGTGTGCATATGTTATGTGTGTGTATGCGTGTGTGTATGCGTGTGTGTATGAGTGCACGCGCACGTTGGCTTGCCGTTGTCAGGTGGTCGAAACTTTTGCAGCTATTAGTAACATTCTGTGACCTACTGGTTGTCCATACACCCACACATACACACACGTGCTCTCACACAGAAAGGCACCCAGACACACGCATATACATCTCGTGAGTGTGTGTGTGTGTGTGTGTGTATATATATGTGTGTATATATATATATATGTATGTATATATATATATATATATATATATATATGTATATATAAATGTATGTATATATATGTGTGTGTGTATGTTTGTGTGTCTGTGTTTGTCCCCCCACCATCGATTGACAACCGATGTTGGTGTGTTTATGTACCCGTAACTTAGCGGTTTGCCAAAAGAGATCGAGAGAATAAGTACTAGGCTTACAAAGAATACGTCCTGGGTGTCGATTGGTTCGACTAAAGGCAGTGTTCCAGCATGGCCGCAGTGAAATGACTGAAACAAGTAAAAGAATAAAGCTTAAGCCTAACTGGTTTGACATTGTTATCGAGGATTTTAATGACGTATTCTGTTCTGTCAATTCACCTGCTTCCTTTGCATTTCTGTGGATGAACCAAATGCGGAGAATATTTTTAGTGTACCCGGAGTGAACTATAAAGGGATCTGATAAAACTTATGAAATTTCTAATTTATAAAATTTCTAGGTATATATATATATATATATATATATATATATATATA
>NC_068995.1:49359323-49360515 GCF_001194135.2 Octopus bimaculoides | reverse complement strand
ATCTATCTATCTATCTATCTATCTATCTATCTATCTATCTATCTATCTATCTATCTATCTATCTATCTATCTATCTATCTATCTGTCTGTCTGTCTATCTAGATCGATAGAAATGGATAGATACATAAATATTGATGTCTTGCTGGATGTAAGTCTTTATGTATACTCATGAATTCACTCCAAATTTATGTTCCAGCAGACTTTATACATCGACAGGGTTCTATATTGGCTCCAAACCAGTTTACCGCTGCTTTTAAAATATCTGCATTCCAGAAATCCCTTAAACTTCACATCGACTTAACGCCGCCTTCAAAATGTATCCAATCTAGAAATCCCTTCAATTTCTCACAGTCTTTATGTCGTCTTCAGTCTGCCTCCACTCCAGATATCCATTAGATCCTAACCACCAATGCCGACTTCAAATTGCTCCCAGTTCAGAAATCCCTTAGACCTCCTCATCAACAATCTAACGCCTCCTTCAAAATACCTCCACTCCAGACATCACTCAGACTTCTCACCTGCTAAAACTCACCTTAAGAATGCTTGCTCAGTATCGTCCTCGTTTTCGCGTCAGCTTCAGACGGCCTTCACGTAGACTTCACATAACTTTCACGCTACCTTCACATAACTTTCACGCTACCTTTACATAACATTCACGCTACCTTCACACCGTCTCCGCGCGTCTTCACAATCGACTTCACATGATATACTCACGAACTTCACACTCAATAGAGTAGGAGAATAATCCAGTGTGTAGACAATGAAGAAGCCTTACAGAAACCTGATACATCAAAGTTTTTAATCCTAAGTCGCTATAATCTGCTTAAGTGTGAAACAAATAAAATAAATCAAAATGGGAGATTTATAACAATCCGGTGAGTTGAAAAACAAAAACGAAAGGAAAATAAAATAAAATAAACGGACACAAACACACGCATCACCAGATATATGTACATACTTACGTACAAAGATATATAAATATACATAGACATAAGTACATGAGTACACATACTGAGAACGCACTCTCAGACAAACGTAGACCATACAACCACAAATACGAACGTATAAGCATATACGTATGTATGTATATATGTATGTATATATATATAATATATATATGTACATATATATATGTATATATATATATATATATATATATATATATATATATTTTGTCAGTATATTTACTGCG
>NC_068995.1:49355281-49359056 GCF_001194135.2 Octopus bimaculoides | reverse complement strand
ATATATATATATATATATATATATATATATATATATATATATATACACATATATACACATACACATATATATGGATATATATATATATACACATATATATGTCTGTATATGTATATACATATACATACATACTAAATATATATACAGATACATATATATATATATAGGTATATATATATATAAATATATATATACGTATATGTATGTACTATGTACGTATTTGTGTGTGTGTAAGTGTGAGTACATACCGACACATTTATGTATATATGTGCATTCATACATACACACACACACACACACACATATATACATACATACCCATATATACAAATATATATATATATATATATATATATATATATATATATATATATATATATATATATATATATATATATATACGTATATATATATAAACATATAAATAGTAACAATTTCACACACACACAAACACACACGCATACACACACACACACACACACACACACAAACAAATGTACAAATACATACACACATGTAACTTACATCTCGATTTGAATTTTGACCTTCACAAAATGGCAGACACATTATGCGTAGATAATTTTATACACGCAGTCGTGCTTCTGTATATATATATGCATGCTTACACCCACGCATACTAATCTTTCTCCATTCTTCCTTCCTTCCTTCCTTCCGTCGTTTCCTTATTTATTTATTTATTTATTTATTTAGTCGACCTTAAACGTTTGGTTCCGGCAAGTTGTAACTTGGGTGACATACAAAGTTGAAGACTTAAATTTTTTTTTTTCTGCAATCCGCCTACACTATACAAACAGACAGGCAGACAGACACACGTGTGTGTGCGTGCGCACGCGTGAGCATGTTCCTGTGTATATGTGAGTGTGCCTGCTTGCGCGTTTCTGAATGCGTATGTGTATATGTATGTGTATGTGTGTGTGCGTATGTGTAATTAAATAAATATGTAAAAATATATATACTTTATTTTAAAATAAGTATACATGTGTATATGTGTATGGTATCTATGTAAACACACACACACACACACACACACACACATATGCCCTGTGAGTGTATTTGATAGAGGAAAATTGAAAACAATTCGCTGTATATGTATGTATATGTATGTATATATATATACATATATATATATGTGTGTGTGTGTGTATACGGTTCTATAGTTTAGAATTAAGGAATTCTGTACATTATTTACATTTGACGGATTTTGGTCTTCATCTTGTTTGTTGTCATCACAATATTTCGGCTGATTGACTCTCCAGCCTTCATCAGGTGTCCTGGTAGAATTTTGAAAATGAGTCCGAGCGATGTCCCGCGTAGAACGCGTTTTTCTTTTGCGTTTGCGTATTCATGTTTTGTTCTTGTAAATGTACATATGAATATTGGTGCGTTCCTTTATTGTAATATGTGTATGCGTATGTGTTTGCGTGCGCGTGTGTGAAATATGAGGTAACTGGTACAGTCGACAGGAAGCAATTAGATAAAAAAGGAATAAGAGCCGAGAGACGGGGGGTAAACAGGAACCCTACTCAAATTAAAATGACACAGCATTTTAGGAGTTGTAGGGTGAGTCCTTGAGAGTCAAATGATAATAATAATAATGATAATAATTATAACAAGAGCACTCATAGAGCGCAAACCTCCGCCAAGACAACACCAACGTCCTCTCAACGATTAGCTAAAGATAATTTTTAAAATGACAATATCTTAAATAAACTCAACCCTCAGCTATTCAGATTATCTTTACTCCTAACGGTAAATGCCGACCTCCAGCCGTGTTATCTGGTTTGCAAGCGAACTCCGAGTGTAGGCCAATTCTCTTGAGCCATACTCTGAGGTCTATGTGTTGTCAAGGTGAGGTAGCACTTTTGAAGTGGAAGGACACCTCGCACTTTTAGAAGATATTCGTCTGCTTTGGTCTCTCACATGTGGTTCCATGCAGCTGCTTGCAACAGCGATCACACCTCAGTAAACCAATTTGAATGGCGGGTTAAACCAGGTGTACCTAGCCAACGGGTATGTAACTCTTGGTGAGCCTGCCTAGGCATGTGCAGACTGGATATGGCGGACACTGTGGAAGAAACCGCTATGGTTCAATCGAAAGGAAGGCCGCTGCAGCAACGCACCATGGAGTGCAGAGATTAAGATGCTGCAGGCAAGACATCTTGGTTATTTACTGCATCCCTCTTCGTCCTAAGTCGTTATGACCACCTAGTCTTGCCACTGGATTGAAGAGGTTCGTGGAGTCTAGGCAAGTCATCATGCAATCATCAAGCATCCTCCACCCATGATGACTTGATGCTTCTCGTCGTTCCTACGGGCTAACATGACTCTCTACTCCGATCTACCTGGATTGCAGCACTTCCTTCTTCACATTTACTTATTCCCCTAATTGGATTCTAGAAGAAGATGTCAGGGGCTTGACCTCTGGTGAAATTGTTTATCTACAGTCTTTTCTATCTCGTAAAATCTTCCTGAAACGCAACGACAACTGCTTAACAAACTCCAGCAAATCAACAATCATCAATCATGTTTAGCCTTGTTTAACCGTGTTCCGCCATGTTCAACGATGATAAAAACAAGGTTAAATGAATTTCTCACCTATTCATACATGCATACATGTATGTATGTATTTATGTGTGTGTGTGTGTGTATTTATGTATCTATCTATCTATACACACACTCAAACACACATATGTATACTTATATACATATATACACCCTCATGTCACGACTAATAAGTTGATTTAGACCATGTTATTTACCCATGGCTGAACATAAATTAAAAACTACTAGTTGAGCATGCGATGAAAATGTTCTACACGCAATCCGCTAGTATCCAATCATTGTTGACTTATAGAGTTTTTGTTGACGATCTTTCCTTGCACAACAGACAGATCTGGCAATCAATGAAACACGTCGTGAGGATTAGCTTTCCACTTTTTTTTGTCTGTGAAAGCCTGCTAATTTTCCTCTGTTTAGTTTTCGATATTAAGGGCTCATCATACAGATCACAGTTTAAACAATACCTAATGAAGAATATACGAGATATTCCTCCTTCTAACGAAAACCTTCAATGAGATATTCTGTGAAATAACTCAAGCTAGTTAGTAAAAGATTATTGGACAAATCAAAGCTAACTGCGCAGACGTTTCTGTGTAATTTTCTTGTTTTATGTGTCCATATGGCTCTTGGGAGACCATATAAGATTTTATTGTTAAAATTTATGGTCAATGAATTGCCTATACTTGTACAATACACAAAATGTCTTTTTTATACAATTCCTAATAATATTTAATAACAAAAATACAGTAAGATTTATTTTATATATACAATGAATGACTATGAAGGTCCGGTAGAGTAAAACAACACTTAAAGGGGCCGACAGGCAAAAAATGGTTGAGAGCTCCACAGGTTTAGACAATACTGGAAACAGGATTTCTTTGGAAAGGATAGGTACACATGGAACATGTTTGGTTCTATTCTTGCTGGTGGAATCCTAGACGTGTGGAGACCCTCATCACACTTTATTGGATTTGTGAAGCTAATAGTTATAAAGTTTTACGCAGTAAAATGAAATTTCGAAGTCACAGCCAGCATTTTCCTTTACACACACACACACACACACACACACACAGCGACGGTATCACATACATGTACAAATACATTTCTATTCTCAGTTTTTAACTTCCTTACCACAATCCTCGTCCACATCAGCACCATTACCAATGACACCACCACCACCACCACCACCAGCAGC
>NC_068995.1:49354368-49354800 GCF_001194135.2 Octopus bimaculoides | reverse complement strand
TATATATATATATATACCAAGATCATCACTATCACACTTGCTACATCCGCAATCGCCTCCTCCCTCACCGCTATCGCTATTACCGTTGGAGCAAGAACGAGGAGAACAACAACAACAACAACATCCAAAATAACAGCAGCAGCAGCAGCAGTAGCAGCAGTAGCAGCAGCAACAGCAGCAGTGGTAGCGGCACCAGCAATAACAACAAGAACAATAATGAAACATGTAATTACTAGCAGACACGCCACGCTCCTCTGATGATAAATCGCTCTAACATATGAAAAGGTTGCCGGTTGAAGCTTATCTGTTTGTTTGTTTGTGCGCGTGCGCGCCTGCGTGTGTGTATGTGTGTGTGTGTGTGTGTACGAGCGTGTGAGTGTGTGTGAGCGCGTGTGTGTATGTGCGTGTGCAAGTGTCTGTGTATGTGTTTGT
>NC_068995.1:49351060-49351713 GCF_001194135.2 Octopus bimaculoides | reverse complement strand
TATATATATATATATATATATATATGCATATATATATATACATACGTATATACATACATAATTATATATATATTTACATATATATGCATACATGTATATGTGTGTATATATATACATATGTAATAATGAATAGTATATAGTGGAGAGCAAGACAAGAAAACACAGAGAAAGGACCCTTCATTAGTTGTCGGCTCTCTACCTACTCCTCATTTCGAGCATTCAAGGGTTTCCGTACGCACGGGCATAGCCCAGACCCATGTGGTCGTAATTATTCATAGCAGTATGTAATTCCTGATCAAGAATTTAATTTTTATTTCATGAAGAGTTTTCCGTTTTTGTCTTCCAAATCAATTAGACTCCAAAACAATTTGTAGAATGTATATTGGTTCTGGACCAAGTTTGATTGTGAATTTAAGTTCGTCTACACCTACAATTTTTCCTTTCCTTATACTTTATACACACACACACACACACACACACACACACACACACACACACATATATATATACATATCCATATATATATATACATATATATATATATATACATATATACATATATACATACATATATATATATATATGTATCTAGACTTATATATACACACACATATATATACATACATGTATATATGTGTATATATTACATATAT
>NC_068995.1:49346377-49350046 GCF_001194135.2 Octopus bimaculoides | reverse complement strand
GAGAGAGAGAGAGAGAGAGAGAGAGAGAGAGAGAGAGAGAGAGAGTTAGATAGATAACTAGACAGTCAGATAGATAAATAGATAGACAGATAAATAGATAGATAGATAGATAGATAGATAGATAGATAGAGTGAGAGACAGTTATATATATATATAGAGACAGATAGATATATATATATGTATATACATATATATTGACAGACAGACAGATAGATATATAGATAAACAAGACCATTACCACACATACACACACACACACACACACACACACACACACACACACACACACACAATCAATATAACCCGGAGGGAATTTCAGTGTTTATTTTCGTCATCCACGCCGCTCGGGTTCGAAGAGTGTGAGGAAAAGAGGTGAATGCATGTATGCCTAACACTTGCGTTTCTATATGTAAGTTTGTTTATTTGTGTGTGGGGGTGTATGTGTGTATGTACGCGCCCGCGCGCGTGTGTGTATGTGTGCGTGTCTGTGTTGTTAACAAATATCTTGTGCAATGTATTTTTAAAGTAAAGCAGCGAGCTGACAGAAACGCTAGCGCGCCGGGCGAAACGCTTAGCGGTATTTCGTCTGTCTTTACATTCTGAGTTCAATTTCCGCGATGGTCGACATTGCCTTTCATCCTTTCAGGGTCGATAAATTAAGTACCAGTTGCGTACTGGGTTCGATTTAATCGACTGGCCACCTCCCCAAAAATTTCGAGCCTTGTGCATAGAGTAGAAAAGAATATTATTAGGAATAAAGGCGGTGAGCTGGCAGAAACGTTAGCACGCCGGGTGAAATACTTAGCGGTATTTCGTCAGTCTGTACGTTCTGAGTTCGAATTCCACCGAGGTCGACTTTGCCTTTCATCCTTTCGGGGTCGATAAATTAAGTACCAGTTACGCACTGGTGTCGATGTAATCGAATTAATCCCTTAGTCTGTCCTTGTTTGTCCCCTCTATGTTTAGCCCCTTGTGGGCAATAAAGAAATAAGAAACGTTAGCATGCGGGGCAAAATGCTGGACTCGATCTAATCACCTGGCCTCCACCCCAAAAATTTCAGGCCTTGTGCCTAGAGTAGAAAAGAATATATTTTTAGACTTATTCCAGCGAAACGTTATAGTTTGATCCTCGTGATATCTATTTAATCCACAAAACTATTTTCAATCTCCGTATTTGTTGGCGTACTTGTTTATTTGTTTTCTTCAGGTTAAACATGCAAGTAAATAATTACATTCACGAATACGAAGCAAATATACCGAGCTCTATTTCTTATCACGCCTTTGTGTTAGATCCAGTGTATTGTCCTTGCATACTTTTGTTTGCTTTGCTAACCTTCTAAGGTTGTTGACTTCGTTTAGTGCTGTATTACGTCACGTACTTATTGACTAATAAATATCAAGTGTCAAGTAACAGTGGACTTGCGATTAGAAAAAAACCCACACTGCTTTCTTTGTCGAATTTGTGCAGTTGTGTCTTGCTTTTCTTTTTTGCTTTTCAATTCAAAAGATCTTCCATTGTCCTTTTAGAGAAAGCTTCTACTTAGTCACGCCATCTGTTAGAAGCATGCGCAAAATTCCCTCAAGGTACATTTTGCTGTCTCATAAAAAGGACATCCGAATTATGTGTTATAATTTTCCTAAAAGCAAGGTGAGATGACCTTGGCTGGAAGGCTTCTGTACCATATGTTCAATTTCTTTTTAAATCTCAAATCACGTAATATCGCCTTAGAAAGGGGAAAGCATTGCGTAATATCCTGGAATCACATTATCCTTTTCTTAAAACCAACGTGATCGTCACGACAGGAAAGCCTGTTACCATAAATGCATTCATTCAGGGCTGACATGGGATAAAACAATAATAAATCATCAGATTTATTAGATTCTGTGCAATTCCTGGCTCTGTAGAATTGTTTTATATCCGGGTTTCAAATTTTGGCACATGGCCAGCAATTTCGTAGGAATTAGATAAGTCAATGCATCGACCCCAGTACTCAACTGGTACGTATTTTATCGACCCTGAAAGGATGAAAGGTAAAGTTGACTTCAGCGGAGTTTGAACTCAGAACATAAAGAGAGATGAAATGCCGCTGAGCATTTTGATCGGTTCTGTACGTTATGAGTTCAAATCGCGCTGAGGTCGACTTCGCCTTTTGTCCTTTCAGGATCGATGAAATAAGCACCATTCAAGTACTGAGGCTAATGTAATCGACCAGCCCCCTCCCTCAAAATCCCAGCCCTTGTGCCTCTCGAGTAGATTAGTATTATTATCAAGGCGACGAGAAAGGCGGTGAGCTGGCAGTAATGTTAGCACGCCGGGCGAAATGCTTCCTGGTATTTCGCCTGCCGTTACGTTCTGAGTTCGAATTCCGCCGAGGTCGACTTTGCCTTTCATCCTTTCGGGGTCGATTAAATAAGCACCAGTTACGCACTGGGGTCGATGTAATCGACTTAATCCCTTCCCCCAAATTTTGAGGCCTTGTGCTTCCAGTACAAAATATCATTAAGGCGACGAGTGGCGTAATTATTGGCGCCTCGGGCACCATGGTTAACGGCATTAATTCTGGCCCTTTACTTTCTGTTCTCAAATCCCGACGAGGTCAACTTGACCTTTCATCTCTTTCTGGGTCGATAAAAGAAAGTGCCAGCCAAGCCGTGGTGTTAATGTTATAGATGTAACCCCTTCCTATAAAATTGCTATCATTCTGAGTTCAAACTCTGCTGAGGTCAACTTTGCCTTTCATCCTTTCGGGGTCGATAAATTAAGTACGACTTGAGTACCGAGGACGATGTACTCGACTAGTCCACTCTGCTAAAATTTCAGGCTTTGTGCTGTAGTAGAAAGGGTTATTATTATTATTTGTAATACAGACAGTAGTAGTAGTAGTAGCAGCAACAGTAGTAATGGTAGAAGAAGAAGAAGGGTGTTGTGCTGATCTGATGATATTAGCAACGATACGATGATGATGATGATGAGGAGGAGGAGGACGACGACGACGACGACGACGACGACGGACGCGATAATAATAACGGCGATGTTGATAATGATAATGATGGTGATGATGATGACGACATCGACGATGGTGATCGCGATTATGATAATGACGGCAATGACGACAGTGTTGAATGATGATGATGATGATGATGATGATGATGGGGATTATGATGATGATCAAAAGAGAAGAAATAAGAGATGACGGCAGCTACAATAACAAGAAGAAGGCTGTTAACAAGATTCAAGATCACTCAGCAGCTATACGCGACCTCTCTGACACCCGGGGTAGATTTATTTCAAATTTTCGTCAGTTTTACCCCCCCAGAGGAAATGAAGTAAGACTGATGCTTTCTGTATAGCTAACCATATTCTTCAATGCGGCATTGTGTTCCACTTGGTTTTTATATTTATTATTGATATAAGGGGCATTATTTGAGCTGTGGTTGTAACGTTGCAGCTGCTTGTCCTTGTTGATGTTGTTGTTGTTGTTGTTTGTCGTGGCTAGATATGTATCTAAGAATTCTGTACACTCAAGTACCTCACTAAAAATTGGCGCATCTAGTAAACACATAACCTGTTGGCTGATACATGTGCCATAATTATATATGTGAGTGTATATGCATCTACATATATATATGTGTGTATGTATGTATATATATATATATATATATATATAT
>NC_068995.1:49343542-49346128 GCF_001194135.2 Octopus bimaculoides | reverse complement strand
TTGTCAGAAACTAGCATCCCAACCACACGGTTCTGGGTTCAGTCCCACTGCGTGGCACCTTGGGCAAATGTCTTCTGCTGTGGCTTCGGGCCAACCAAAGCCTTGTGAGTGGATTTGGTAGAAGAAAACTGAAAGAAGCTCGTCGTATATATGAATATGTATATGTATGGATTTATGTATGTATGTCCCCCTCGCTCACATTTCCTTGCCTTCTCTTCTCCCTCCACTTTTCACTTCACTATGTCCCTGTCATTTTTTCTCGCCCCTCCCGAATTCTTTTGTCTCTCTGCCTCTATCTCTCTCTCTTCTCTTCCCACGTGACCGATGTTCGGCCAAGTCTGACCTTTCTTTTTGGGGTGACCGTTATGCATGCAGCATCGTTATTTCTCCCTGTGCCTGTGATATCTTGTATCCCGGCTGTAAGGCCTTATTTCCACACACGCCAGCTTAATTTTATTCGTCCAGTCTAAAGACATCTGTTGCTATGTCTCGTTAATATTCCTACTGTATTTGTGTAACATTGTTCGTTTTTTCCGTCCTTGTTTTTGTATACATTCGCTGCTTTCTTCCAAGGAATCTAATGCTCTTAGCTTAGTTTTTCCTTGGGGCTGGCCAGATTGGAGCAATATCGAGAATAACCAGCCGAAAATGCAAGGATAATCTGGATCTCGACTGAAGAGAGAAAACTCCGAATGAAATGTCCGTGTTTTCTTTGTATCGTCTATCCGTATGTTTTGTCCCTTTCTTGTGTCACCTAAACTGTCTGGATGTTTTGCATTCTTGTCCCATTCTATATTTCCGACGAGGCTGATTTCATAATTCGTCCCTTCGAGGTCGATAAAATCAGTACCAGTCGAGCACTGGGGTCATCATGACTTCTTCCCTAAATTTGATGGCTTTGTACTAAAATTAGCTGTGCTCATTCATTTTTATGAAACTCAAAAAAATAAATAAAAAGAACATACCTGACTACAGTCATTGGCGCAGGCGTGGGTGTGTGGTAAGAAGCTTGCTTCTCAACCACATGGTTCCGGGTTCAGTCTCACTACGTGGCACTTTGAGCAAATGTTGTATATATATATATATATATATAGTTGCAATTAACAGAAAATGAAAAGATGAAGACAGGTGTATAAACAACAAATAGGTGGAATAGTTTGACTCTTAGGAAAGTGAGAAAGTCTTTTACATTTCGAGCCTACACTCTTCAGCAGAAAGGAACACGAGGAAATCTTGTGAATTTAGCGATCAATCATGTTTGTGCGTCTGTGTTTGTCCCCCCGCTTCACCATCACCTGACGACCGATGTTGGTGTGTCTACGTCCCGTAACATAGCGGTTCGGTGAAGCAGACCGATAGAATATATATTAGGCTTACGAAGAGTAAGTCCTGGGGTCGATTTGTTCGACTAAATGCAGTGTTCCAGCATGGCCGCAGCTATGAGATTGAAACAAGTAAAAGAATTAAAAAAACAATATGGTGGGAATTGAACTCGGAACGAACACGCAGGTAGCTAAGCATGGTACGGTATTTCGGTCGACCTTTAACCGCTGCTGGCAACATACCCTGGAGAGCAGAGAACGATATCTCGTTTAATAAAATATAACTATTATTGAGCATAAAATTTATAAAAAAAAAACAAAATTAAAGGCAAACAAACAAGAAAGTGACTTTCTGGTTATAGATTGATTCTCTGTCTTGGAATATTGACAATAAATAAATAAAAGAAAGAAAGAAAGAAAGAAAGAAAGGAAGGAAGACAGAAAGGAAGAAAGTCAAACAGAAATTTGTTAAAACAAACACATGCGAAAACATCAAATTGAAAAAAAAAAATGAAGCCAAAAAACTTGAAAAAAAGGAAACGGACAAAAAATTCTTGGAAACTTCATTTCTGTTATTTGTTGCTGCTGTTGTTTCTTGTTGTTGTTGTTTGTTGTTTGTTGTTGTTGTTGTTGTTGTTGTTGCTCATCAACATTATCATCATCATCATCTTCTTCTTCTTCTTCTTCTTCTTCTTCTTCTTCTTCTTCTTCTTCTTCTTCTTCTTCTTCTTCTTCTTTCACTTTTCTTATGGTAATACGGACCATACAGATAAAAAAAAAAAGAATAGAATAGAAATAAATTTAAAAATCTGGTCACAGAGAGATACACAAACATTTATAATACGCTGGGTATAGATATATGTGTATGTATGTATGTATGTATGTATGTATGTATGCATATATAGGTATGTGTACATACTTGTGCATGTACATAAGAGAATCTTAGCATGTGTGTGTATGCTTTTTTTTTTATTAATGCTGGATATCATATTTATGTTACACACACTTACATACTCACACACACACGTACTCACACACGTCCTCAAACACACAAACAGAAACAGAAAAGATAAATGTGCGGTTACACAGGTAGATAAAGATAAATCTATAGAAATACACACATGCGAACACACGCACATACATAGACATACATAAATTGTATATATATGTATAAATATAAACATATATATATATATATATATATATATATATATACATAAATATATCTGCATAAATATACACACACACACACACACACATATAT
>NC_068995.1:49342136-49342966 GCF_001194135.2 Octopus bimaculoides | reverse complement strand
ATATATATATATATATACATGTGCGTATGTATTCATAGAAGCGTGTATGTTGGTCATGAGTTCAATCTCAATGCGTGACACATTCATCAAGTGTTTTCTACCATAGCCTTAGGTAGGCCAAGGTCTTGGAGTTGAAGTTTGGTAGACGTACATTATATGGAAGCACATCGGTGAAACAGTATATTTGCTGATACTGAGAGAGTAGATTTGTTTTTCTTCAGTCGGTTTCATAGGAAACCCCGTCCCTTGGGCTGTCTTTAAGGCAGGCCACTTTGTTGCAAGTATTCGATCCCGGTCTCTTACACGTTTCTGGGGCGTCCTGTTGAGACTCGTAAGCAACGTACTTCCCCCTCTGCCATAGTAATAGAAACATATCTATATATTCTTTTCTACTCTAGGCACAAGACCCGAAATTTTGGGGGAGGGGACCAGTCGATTATATTGACCACAGTACGCAACTGGTACTTAACTTATCGACCCCGAAAGGATGAAAGGCAAAGTCGACCTCGGTGGAATTTGAACTCAGGGCGTAAAGACAGACGAAATGCCGCTAAGCATTTCGCCCGGCGTGCTAACGTTTCCGCCATCGCCGCCTTCACATATCTATATATTTACATCCACCGGTTTTCAAAAATAGAAATATTAATATTTCTAAGTCTCTCGGCAGCGGTACAGGATATTAATAGTTATCGCCAAGCCAACATGGCAGTCCCCAAAATAGGACGAATGCTGCCGTTGATTAGCTCCAAGAGGCCATCGTCTCTATTTAGCTATGTGACACACGAACTTAGAAATATTAATATTTCTAAGTCTCTCGGCAGCGGTACAGG
>NC_068995.1:49340736-49341464 GCF_001194135.2 Octopus bimaculoides | reverse complement strand
TATATATATATATATATATATATATATATATTTATACATACATACATACATACATATAGTTTCAGTCATTTGACTGCGGCCATGCACAAATCAACTTATTCTATGTAAATGGTTAAATAATCGAATGGAAACACGCAGTGGGATGTGCACCTCACCACTAACAAGTACGGGCGACAACCTCAGACATGTTTCAGTATTATGAAGTCTGTTCAGTAAAACCTATTCTAACATACATATCCAACTGATACGCCGAGACGAACCAGATTTCAAAACAATTTTTAAAAGAATAGATTTTAAGGTTAATTCCGTCATAATGTTAATGTTGTTTCATTTCATTGCAGGTTAAATTTTAATTGCTCAGAGCAAACTATTTTTGACTCGTTAAACTAAGTACGTTAGTCGCACTTAGCTGTGTGTTCTTAACGCAGAGGGTACGAGTGAAGAATCTTCCTATATGTCAGAGTAGGACAAATATTTGAATTGAGCGAAGTGAATTTTGAGTAGTTGTCAGTGAACAAACTTTACAGACAAAAACGAATTACTTACCTAAGCATACACACAAACACACATGTACATACATACATACATACATATGTATATACATGCATGCATACATGCATACATACATATATTTACACATACATGCATATATGCATACATACTTTATATATATATATATATGTATATATATACACAGATATATATATATATATATATATATATATATA
>NC_068995.1:49334753-49336478 GCF_001194135.2 Octopus bimaculoides | reverse complement strand
TATCTATATGTGCGTATGCATATGTATATATTTATGTGTGTATATATATATATATATATATATATATATGTATATATACACACACATACATACACACACATACATATACGTACATACACACATATATATAGGTACGTATACATATGTGTGTGTGTGCATGTATGTATATTTGCATGCATACATAATTTAGAAAAGACCTTTTTTTTCTTTTTTACTAGAAATGAATATTTAAATTCATACATTTACCCTTCACCTTCGTCAGCCGATAATAAAATAATGTAAATGGTTTTTATACGCGCCGCCATCGGGACAATCTACGGTAGATGAATATCTATGTATAAAGTGAATATCTACGTATAAAGTGAATATCTGTGATGAATATCTATGTATAAAGTGAAAATTCAGTGAAAATACTTTAAAATATTCTGATTCAAACATTAATAACGAAATTCAGAAGTTTGATACAATATTAAATATTTAGTAGATATAACGAAAATATTTTTATGGTGCAGGAGTTTAAGCAAAGCGCTCAGCGAAATGACAGAAAATTAGGTTTCAGGGTGCATCTATATCTTTTTACTTCTTATATATAATCTAGGAAAACCGTTACGAGAGCATTTTGGAAATGAGATAATTCGAGAACAGAGCGAAATGAACGATGTGAACGCAGAACACTGGGCTGGAAATTTCACAGACAAATGTGCAGTATCAGAGTGGTGTTCAAGTGATCGGGAAAATCCTCTTGGAAGACCTCCACGACGCTGGGAAGACGATTTTGTCAAGCAATTTGAGTCAACCTGGAAAAGAACGGCGCAATTAAGACGGAACTGGAAGCGCATTGTGACCAGCGGTGTATAACGGCATCTGGTGGTCTGATCGATACAGTGATTCAGTGGCATATAATCTCTTACTTGTTTCAGTCAATGGGTGGCGGCAATACACTAGCAAAAATTACTGGATAATTCCAGATTCCGGATTTTTGGTTCTGCATAAGAAATGCTTTGCCTCATCAGTGGAATATACAATGCTAGTTTATTTTGCTAATTTTTGCTAGTTTATTTCGTCCCTTCGTCTTCTCTCCTGGTGCTATATGAACATTTATTGTGGTTTTAGAGTCAAGCTTTGACTACTATTTCCAGCGTGGTGGTATCTCTCAGAAACCCTAAATTATAATTTTGAATAATTATTACCTTTCATGGTTTTTATTCCCATGCTGGTCACTTGATAAGATCGGTATTTAAATATCGATCTTATCCTTATTTATATATATATATATATATATATATATGATAGATCGCTGACCACTACACATATATTTTTTTTTTCTCCTTGTTTCTCTCCTTATTTCTTTCTGTGTTACTTTCTGTTGAAGAGCGTAGGCTCGAAACGTTAAAGACTTTTTCCATTCCCGAGCGTTATACTAATACATCCATTTGTTGTTTACACCACCTGTTGTTTTTTCGTGAATTCCCCTATATATATATATATATATATACGATGGGTTTCTTTCAGTTTCGTCTACGAAATCCAGTCACTAAGCTTTAATCGGCCTGAGGTAATAGTAGAAGACACTTTCCCTAAGTGTCACTCAGTGGGTTTGAACCCGGAACCATGTGCTTGGAAAACAAACTTCTTACCACAAACTTCTATATATATATGTATGTATGCAGGTAGGTAGGTAGGTAGGTAGGTAGATAGGTAGGTATGTGTGTGTGTGTGTGTGTG
>NC_068995.1:49331477-49333909 GCF_001194135.2 Octopus bimaculoides | reverse complement strand
ATATATATATATACATCGCTTTATTTATGTGTCTATCTATGTACCTATCTATCTATCTATCTTTCTATCAATACACATAATATATATTTTAAATTATATCACTTGATTCAGTAGCCATGCTTATCTATCTATCTATCTATCTATCTATCTATCTATCTATCTATCTATCTATCTATCTATCTATCTATATGCCTATTATATAGTTTTGAAAGTCTTTTACTTGATTCTGTGGCCATATTGGAGCACAGCTTTGAAGTGTTCATCAACCAGCTAAATACGCACGCGCGCACACAACCACACATTATCTATCTAGCTACCATTCTACACTTATCTCTCTGCTTTTCACATTCTCTCGCTATTTGACCCAGCTGGAATGGTATCTTTTTTTTTTCCCATTGACCCTGAATGGACGAAAAGGCACAGCTGACTTCAACGGGATTTAAACTCCGATCGCACACAATCAAAACACATGCCATAAAGAATTCTATCCGTTGCTCTAAAGATCTCTACCAATCTGTTTTGTTCATCGTTTTACATTTTAAACAGCGCTACAAACAGCACTGGTGTCCCATAATCTTTGGTCTGGAGTACTCGCAAGTCATCAAAGATTTTTTAACTCCCTATCAGGGCCTTTAATAGGTTAGTTCAGCCAGCACATCATCCTAGGGCCCGGAGAGCCAAATAAGAGCCTGTGTATATCTGATAGAACGTTCTCTAAAATAAAATAAATAAATAAAAAGCAATATAAAAAACTCATTGACCATTGAATTTTGAAAGGATTCCCTGCTTCCTGTTGGGTGCTGAACGCAGTCTTGTTCTACTTCATAAAATATCTCGTGGGGCCTCTGCAGCCTAGTTTACAGATGTGAGACATCATTGTGTTAATACTTGTACCGAGAGTAAGGCGGCGAGCTGGCGGACTCGTTTACACGCAGGACAAAATGCTTAGCGGCATTTCGTCCGTCTTCACTGCTGGTCTTGTGCCAAAATTTGAAACCAGATTTGTGGTTAGAGACAAATTCCGCCGAGGTCGTCTCTGCCTCTTATTCTTTCGAGGTTGATAAAATAAATACCAGTTGAATGCTGGAGTCGATGTAATCAACATACACTTTCACTCGAACTCACTGACCTTGGACCAAAATTTGAAAACAATATTTGTCTTAAGAGCAATGTGTCATCGACGTGGGTATTGTAATATATGAACAAAATTCGTTATAGTTCAGCTGAAGTGAACGAGCGGAAAGAAAAGAAGAAACCGTGAGTTTCAATCATATTCAACGGCGCGTATCAAATTTTCACATAAAGTTACATTGATCTCGGTCAGCAAAACAAGGGCGTTTACGTTACTGTCATAATTTTGCCTGTTAATGTTGTTTAACCGGAGGTCAGTTTGATCGAGCAAACAAAAGGCTGTTGACGCTCTCCTCTTTTTAAAGAGAAAAAATTTCAAAGAGATTTAGTCACTATTTCAAGCAAGTCTGCTGGTGTTATTATCCTTGTTGTTTAAATGCAGATCAGCCATCCGCATCCCGACCGTGACCAGAAGTAAATTATAAAACACGCTCTTCTCTCTTTCTTAAGAGAAAGAATTTCAAAGAGATTTGGCCATCATTTCTAGCAAATCAAGCACCCTGATAGTAACCACCCCCCTTTCGGCTCGTAATCGCTTGTTGGTTCATAGCCTTGTTTCGGCTGTTGCGTTCATTGGTAGGAATGATAGTAGTGGTATTGATGATGGTGGTGGTAGTGGTGGTGTTGGCAGCGCATTTCGTAGTAGTGCTGGATGTAGTGGTAACAGGTTTGGCTGAAGCTGTGATTACAGGTATTAATTTTAGCGCTGGCTGTCATGAAAGTAAAGTATTGTTGGGCACGGGGTCGGTATTGCTGGTGATGTTGTTAGCGATGGTGGTCATGTTGGGATTGGTAGTCACGACAACCGTAGTAGTGGTTGTGTTGGTGATGGATGGGGTAAATGTCGCGATGGTGACGGTGGGATTGAAGTAGCAGTGCTATTCGTAGCGGATTGGGTGTTGGCAAAGATGATGATGGTGATGATGATGTTGGTGATGGTGGTAGTGGTTTTGTTATTGGCGGCGGCAAAGTGACAGGGGCCATGCTGGAGCACAACTTTGCGTTTGAAGAGGTTGTCCGGTAGGATGTTGCGTATGGTAACCCACAGTGCTCGTACGATCATGCTAAGCACTGACTGGCCCACAGTAGCAGCAGCAGCAGTAGTTGTAGTAGTCGTAGTAGTAGCAGTAGCAATAGTAGTAGTAGTAGTAGTAGTAGTAGTAGTAGAAGAAGAAGAAGAAGAAGAAGAAGAAGAAGAAGAAGAAGAAGAAGAAGAAGAAGAAGAATGTACTTTGAATCTTTAGTAAGATTCGATCTCACTATTTTCACCTTCGTAAAGTCTTTGTTCATAGAATTGTCGC
>NC_068995.1:49324461-49325044 GCF_001194135.2 Octopus bimaculoides | reverse complement strand
AATCAGTCATCTCAATCACCATCAATCACCATCAATCATCACCATCAATCACCATCAGTCATCATCAATCACCATCAGTCATCATCAATCACCATCAATCACCATCAATCACCATCAATCACAATCACTCATCAACAATCACCATTAATCACCACCATCAATCACCATCAGTCATCATCAAACACCATCAGTCACCATCAATCGCCATCAATCACCATCAGTCACCATTAGTCAGCATCAATCACCGTCAATCACCGTCAATCACCGTCAATCACCATCAATTATCGCCACCAATCATCGCCATCAACCACCGTCAATCATCGCCATCAATCACCATCAGACACCATCAATCACAATCATTAGTCATCATCAATCACAATCACCATTATTATTATCATCATCATTATTATTATTATTATTATTATTATTATTATTATTATTATGGGGTGGGTGACTCAGATGTGATTTCACTGAGGCTAGCCGAAAAAATAGAGACGCACTGAGAGTTTGAGATCTTTGACAAAACAGACTGCTTACAAGTTGGCTTCGTGTATGAAATTTATTGACGATGATGATGATAATG
>NC_068995.1:49321284-49324451 GCF_001194135.2 Octopus bimaculoides | reverse complement strand
GGAGGAGGAGGAGGAGGAGGAGGAGGAGAAGGAGGAGGACAACGACGATGACGACGACGATGGTGATGATGATGATGATCATCATCATCATCATGATCATGATATGTCACTGTCATCATCGTCGTCATCATCACCACTATCATCATCGTCATCATCATCGTCTTCGTCGTTGTTATCGTCGTCATCATCATCATCATTATCATCATGATCATCATCGTCGTCATCATCGTCATCATCATCATCAACGTTACCATGATATTCATCGTCATCTTCATGATCATCATGATGATCATCATGATGATCATCATCATCATCATCGTCGTCGTCGTCGTCGTTGTCATCGTCATCATCATCACCATCGTCGTCGTCATCGTCATCGTCATCGTCTTCATCACCATCATTATCAAGGTTCTCGTATATCATTCAGGGCTCTGACGGAAGAGTCCGTGTGCTGGTCACGCTGAAATGATTGAGAGAAGACACCTTCTTGTTTGGTCAAACCCTCAATTACTTCTTTTTAAGTTCCACTCGGAAAGGAAAGTGCAGGAGGAAAATGAAAGCACTACCTCGCAAAAATGATTCGAGTAAATGATCCTGAAGACCAGAGAACAACAGATGGGCGAAGGCTCGTGCCTTTGGCGGTGAGGTAATCCTGGATCTGGCCTCACTTGGAGTTTCCCTTGAATCAGGTGGTCTCCATCATTCATATTGTCGCATATTTTGCATACTTTGTATACTTTCATCTCAGTTCAAAGGTTCCCATTTTTGCTTCTCCTTGTCTTTTATTATGAAAACCCCTCACAAAAATTATGGATTGTCCCTGTGAAGTCACCCTCCTCTCTGCCCCTGCGGCTAATAAAAGAAATCATCATTATTATTGTTGTCGTCATCATTACCTTCATCAGATACGATGAGCTGGCAGAACCGGTAGAACGCCGGACGAAATGCTTAGCGGTATTTCGTCTGCCGCTACGTTCTGAGTTCAAATTCCGCCGAGGTCGACTTTGCTTTTCATCCTTTCGTGGTCGATTAAATAAGTATCAGTTACGCACTGGGGTCAATGTAATCGACTTAATCCCTTTGTCTGTTCGTGTTTGTCTCCCCTATGTTTAGCCCCTTGTGGGCAGTAAAGAAATAAGAATCGGTAGAACGCCGAACAAAATGCTAGGCGGCTTTTAGGCTCGTCTTTATGTTCTGAGTTCAAATTCTGCCGACGACGCAAGGTCAATAAAATAAGTACCAGTCGAATACTGGGTTGACTCCAGCATGGCCGTATTAAATGACTGAGGCAAATAAACGATTAAAAGAATAAACAACGATCGTTTTGACCCTGCTTATTATAACACGCAAACATCACTTCATCCTGAAGGTGAGAACATGAAAATAATAGGAAACTAAATGGTGGATTTAGTATCTTAAATGTACCAAACATATTGAAAGCGACTAATAAAAAAAATCAAAAATAAAACTGATAAGAGAAGAAAATAAGATAAAATCAGCTCATGGTCGTAGTTTGAATATATGTCTAAAACGAAAGTGCGTAGATGCGTATGTGTGTGTGTGTGTGTGTATGTGTGTATAAATACAGACACATAGATATTTATAAACACACGGGGACACAATCACACATATATGCATATATATGTATGTATATGTATGTATATATTTATGTGTATACCTGTGCGGTAGAAGGGCGTGGGTGGGTGCCCGAGTCACGTTTGACTCTGATGACCTTTAGAAGGTCAACAGGAAGGTTGTTGATAAAAGATTAAATATATGCAGCAGTAACAATGTCAAAAGTCACATCCACCCACCTTCTGGAACCGCCGCCGCCGCCGCCACCACCAGCACCACCACCAGCACCACCACCACCACCACCATCACGATCATCGGTACGATCGCTGCCGCTTCCACTACTACTACTACTACTACTACTACTACTACTACTACTACTGCTGCTGCTGCTGCTGCCGCAACTACTACTACTACTACTACTACTACTACTACTACTACTACTACTACTACTACTACTACTGCTACTGCTGCTGCTGCTGCTGTAGAAGCTACACGACTACAACCATTGTATCTGATTGCTGCAACTTCTGTCTCTGGTTTCAAACTTTTTGCACAAGGCCAGCAATTTGAGGGGAAGGTTTGGGGATTAGCAATTATATTATTATTATTATTATTATTATTATTATCATCAAGGCGGTGAGCTGGCAGAATCGTTAGTGCGCTGGACGAAAAGCTTAGCGGTATTTCGCTCGTCGCTTCGTTCTGAGTTCAAATTTCACCGAGGTCGACTTTATCTTTCATCCATTCGGGGTCGATAAAATAAGTATCAGTTTGTGGACTTGAGTGAAGGGGAGTTGGGGGGTCAATTCAATCAACTTGCACCCCACCCCTGGAACCGATGGCCTTGACCCAAAATCTGAAAAGATTAATTGACGTCCACTAGCAATGACACACCAACTGCTGAAGCCATATTGTCACCATCGGCTATACCATCGGAACCATCAATCGAACGAGACACAATCGCATACGTCACCACCGACTCCACCATCACAACTGAAACCAGCAGCACCACCATCACCATGTCCACCTTCACCACAACCAACAACAACAGCAACCAACTAACCAATCAACCAACAAGAAACCCCACCAAGATCTTCCATCAACCTCCCCACCTCCCCAACACCATCGTTACAACCCCGCCAACACCATGTAGATCTAAGTCTTCCACCCCCGCCCTCTGCAAAGAAAAAAATGAAGCATATTTTGAAATAGAAAATTACAGGAAAACATGACAAGTTAGAAGATGCCAAATGTCTAATTGTGTCTTTCATTGCTTCCTGTGTTTAACAGAATGGCGAGAAATTGGTCTTCGTGTCTTCCTTAGTAAGTTGTTCGGTGGAATCTGAGATGTTAATGTGGTGACAATGGGGGCGTATGGGGGAGTGGCGCGACTGAAGGATTTTAGTGTTCGGTCTTCACGACCGGACACACTCTGGGAGGAAGTATACATATAATCATGCATGTATATATGCACGTATGCATGTATGTATATATGTATGTATGTATGTCTATAAATATATATCCTAAAACGCACACGCGCGCGTATATATATATATATATATATATATATATATATATATATATATATATAT
>NC_068995.1:49317812-49319850 GCF_001194135.2 Octopus bimaculoides | reverse complement strand
TATATATATATATATAGAGAGAGAGAGAGAGAGAGAGAGAGTGAGAATCCAATCCAGAATTTTGTTGCAGACATTGAATGGAAGAAAGTTCGAAAACTGGCGTTGATCTCTTGCAGATGTTACGAATTTCTCAAAATAAATCAAACCACGTGAATAAAGGACCTTCAAACGTTATTCTCAGACATTTTTCTCGACTTTAGAGTTAACGGTTATTCACAGTATTTCAACAATATATTTTTTTACAATATTATTTCATAATATTGATAAAAAATACTAATGAATTTTAATTCGTCTTTTATCATAGATGACCGTAAAAATACCTTTATAAACATTAATTTACTAACAAAAAAAAACAAACTTCTCTCTCGTATTTTCGCGAAGGCCTCAGTTATGAACTTCGTAAAAGGAACTGACAATTTTTTTGTCTGACATCCTGTAAGATATTACTGCCGAGGAATCTAACAGCTTCTATCGGAAGCTTTACATCGGAAGCTTTACATCTCCAGGAAATAATTCTTATGCTCTTTCGCAATATCTACTTCAATCAAGCGAGCGCTTCCGCTAACATCAAAATTTTCTTGCTACCTTAACTTATCTTCCAAGCCTTGACAAGTTAACCTCAGTTTATTTTTATCTGACAAATCTTTTAATGCTATTTTAAAACCCCTATGTGTTATTTCTTTTGAAATTTTTGTCACTATTCAAATTTATATTCTTTCTTTTATTCGCTTGTTCGTTTATTCTTTTCAAATTCCAGTAATTTCAAACTTAATGACATTGACACCTTTCTAGTCTTCACTTTTATTTAGTCTCTCATAAAGGTTTTGTATCGAACCATTTAACATACTCTTCAGTATATCATACCGTTATATAAGAGAAGCCGCAAACAAAATACATTAGTACTTAACAGTACCAAGAAATGAAATGTAGGGATACCAGAAAACGTGTTGCACTATACCCAAGTGCTAAGTTCAGCCTATGACGTATATAAGTGAGTTTTTCCTTCATGACCCATACTCAACTCCTTCATCATTTTCTGTTCATATTTGAACGATTATCGTATTCCTGACCTCTGCAAAATCTAGCTTTTTTCTCTCTCTCTTTCTCTCTCTCTCTCCCTTTCTCTCTCTCTCCTTCTGTCTCTCTTTCTTTTTTACTCTCTGTCTCTCTCTACCACTTTCTCTGAGGAAACTCAAGTATTCTTTCATATAATCACGTGTCTGTAGTATCTATAATTGGTTTATTAGCTGACGAGAAGTTCCGTTATGGAAATGTTTCCTATATCTAAAAGTTGTTCCATATGACTAATATCAGACATCCATTCGAAGTCATAAAGGGGGAAATATTTGGCTTCTTTAGCTCGGTTTTGATATATTTTCTTACGCCGCATTTCCCAACAAATCGATTATTTCATTCAAAACATTTTTGTCACAATAGCGAAGGTGTTTCTTTATACGCAATACAATGTAAAATTTTGTGCATTGTCTGACTACATTTTACGAGCAGATCAACAAGACCAAAAAATAAACAATAAAAAAAAGGAAAAGAAAAGAAAGAAAAACCCTCTTACGTTTGAAATTCCTCTGAAAGCCAAATTGTGTTCTGCTAAAATACAAGCCTATACACCTTAAACCGGTGATTCTCAAACATTTCTGCCTCTGGATCCTTTTGATTCCTCTTGTACTTGGGCAGACAACTTTCTTTATAAATGTTCTGAAAACAGTTTACTGTCTTGGAATTTTTTAATCTCATTCTGTCAATT
Source organism: Octopus bimaculoides (assembly GCF_001194135.2). Classification (NCBI taxonomy): domain Eukaryota; kingdom Metazoa; phylum Mollusca; class Cephalopoda; order Octopoda; family Octopodidae; genus Octopus; species Octopus bimaculoides. The sequence goes on along the minus strand of NC_068995.1, from coordinate 49,318,088 downwards.
TATATATGTGCATATATTAAATTCAAATTACGATAAACGTAAACAAACAAACGAAGTTTGCTTTTAGAAGCGTTGAAATGTCTTAGAAAGTTGAAGAATTGATTTTAAATTCTCAAACGCAGGATAATGCTAATAATATAGCCTGAACAGGATAAGCTACTCCTATTTTGCAGAAAACAGTGTAGGCGGCCAGCTATGAGACTCGAACTCACACCTCCGTGATTACGCGTCACGTCGCTCTAGACCGATTAAGCTAAACTACCCACTACAAATTCC
>NC_068995.1:49315613-49316481 GCF_001194135.2 Octopus bimaculoides | reverse complement strand
CCGGCCGACCAAAGGCTTGCGAGTGGATTTGGTAGAAGGAAAAGGAAAGAAGCCCGTCATATATACATACATACATACATTCATATATATATATATATATATATATGTATATATATATATATGTATATGTATATGTATATATATATATATATATATATATATGAATGTATGTATGTATGTATATATGTATATGTGTGTCTGGGTTTTGTCCCCCCACCATCATTGCTTCACAACCGATGTAGGTGCGTTTACGTACCCACAACTTAGCGGATCGGCAAAAATGACTGATAGAATAAGTACTAGGCTTACAAAGAATAAGTCCTGGTGTCGATTTGTTCTACTAAAGGCGGTACTCCAGCATGGTCGCAGTCAAATGACGGAAACAAATAAAAGAATAAAAGAATATATATATTTAATACAAAAAAAAAAACGAAGAAAATACAAAACAAGAAAAAAAAGCAATAACGCGAAGACGTGGTACACGCGAAGACGTGGTACATGCGAAGACGTGGTACACGCGAAGATGTGGTACACGCGAAGACACTCAAGGAAGAAAACTCTGTTAATTAAGCTGCAAAAACATCACAAAAGCTGTTACTCAGAGTTTCATGTTCCCGTTCGTCGGACAGCTTTGGTTTGAGAAACTAAAACTGTCCGACAAAGGGGGAACGTGATACTCTGAGTAACAGCTTTGCTGATGTCTTTGTAGTTTTATTAATAAAGCATATTACTCTACCTCCTGTATTCGAGTACGATTTTTTCCACCTTGGTTCAAATTTATGTGCTTACTCTATTGTGTATACACACACACTCACACACACACACACTCACACATATATATATATATATATATATATATATATATATA
>NC_068995.1:49313528-49315303 GCF_001194135.2 Octopus bimaculoides | reverse complement strand
TACATATATACACAGATGTTGCAAACTCGTATGTTTACATGTGCTCATGTAAATAGTTGCCGACATAATATTGACTTCTTGTTGAAATGTAAATGGATGTGAAAAAGTAAACACACATGTCCAATACACACACACACACACACACACACACACACACACACACACACACACACACACACACTCACACAGATACACAGAAAACCATACACATACAAATACATACACACAGAAGCTTTAAAAATGGCATTTCCTGAATTAATTAATAATTTACAACTTTCCGTGCACGCTTCAAGGTGTGTATGTGTGTGTTGTGTGTGTGTGTTTGTTTGTAATGGCAGCTGCTAATCACATGTGTAATACCTTCCACTGATGTGGTGGCATACTGAATATTTTGGGGTTGCGCCATGGGAGACCAACGGTTTTGCCGTTCACGTTGTAACAGTCACCCGCTCTCGAGAAGAAAAAGTAAAACCATTGCAATATAATGTGATATAAGTGTCATTATCACATTTCGTTCTTTCACTTGTTCCAATCATTTGACTGCGGTTATGCTGGAGCACCGCCTAAAAGTTTTTTTTTTCTTAGTCGAACAAAGCGATCCGAAGTCTTATTCGTTGTAAGCTTAGCACTTATTCTATCGGTTACTTTCCAGAACCGCTAAGTTATGGGAACGTAAACACACCAGCATCGGTTGTCAAGCGACGATGGGAGGACAAACACAGACACACACACACACACTATATATATATATATATATATATATATATATATATACGACGGGCATCTTCCAGTTTCTGTCTACCAAATCTACTCGCAAGGCTTTTCGGCTCGAAACTATAGTAGGAGAGACCTTCCCAAGATACCATGTAGTGGGACTGAACCCGGAATCATGTGGTTGGGAAGCAAGCTTCTTAGCACACAGCTAAAGTTACATTCTATGCTGATATATGATCATCATCCATAGGTGGCGTGCTGGCAGAATCGTTAACACGTCGGGCGGTATTTCGTCTGTCTTTACGTTTTGAGTTCAATTTCCGCCGAAGTTGACTTTGCTTTTCATCCATTCGTGGGTCGATAGAACAAATACCATCTGAACACTAGGGGTCGACGTAATCGACTTAACCTTTTCCCTCGATATTGCTGGCCTTGTGCCAATATTTAAAATCTGTATATATTCATCAGTCAAAGGTGTCAAATTGGGGGAATCGTTAACACGCCGGGCATAATGCTTGGCAGCATATTGTCCATCCTTACATTCTTAGTTCAAATTCTGTTGATGTCGATTTTATCTTACATCTTCTTCGGGGTCGATAAAATAAGTGCCAGTTGAACACTGGGTCCCCAGAATTTGTTGGCCTTGTGCCAAAATTTGATATCAGTCTGTTATCATCATTCATAATTTTAAGGGAAACTTAATCGATGATTTTGCTTGCGGTACGCACCGTGTTTCTCTTCTTGATCTTTGTTGAATTAGGATAATCCATCAATACTGAAGTTGCATAGGAGATTATCAGGCTGTGAGTACTTCTTGAAGGGTTCGCTATTGCTGAATTTTAGGATTAGTAAGAAGATTGGGAAAACGAAAATTGGAGCATTCGAACCATTGTATTTTAGACGCATTCTCAAAATAAGCAGAGCGAATAAAAGAACTTAGGAGCGGGTCCTTCGCAAGATAAAATGCCAAGCAAGACCGTTAAATACTATCGAGGAAAGAAAATAGAACTTCACCAGCCATGTATATATCTATATATATATATATATATATATATATATAT
>NC_068995.1:49311777-49312502 GCF_001194135.2 Octopus bimaculoides | reverse complement strand
ATATATATATATATATATATACATACATATACATATATATCTATATGTATGTATGTATGTATGTATGTATGTATGTATGTAAGAATCTATGTATGAATGTGTGAGCGTGTGTGTGCGTGTATGTGTTCGTGTGTGACTTGTACACACGTATATACTGCAGCACGTGTATAGTCGATGTTTTCCTGCAGCCATTAGGAAACGTAAACCTGTTTATAATTACAAACATACAACAACAGCATTTAATTCTAATCCTTACTTCGAGTCTCCATTGGGAGACTGTAAGAGCCCTAATATCTACAACCTTATCTTCTTCTTACACCTTTAACCCTCATCCGTTGAAGCTGCGTCTGTTTTTTTTTTTTTTTGATATTTTACTAATTATTGTTGTAGGCTTGTTTGTCTGAGATCACCAGTGTAACAGTTTCTTGGTCTCATCCTGCCAATATATAAGCGAATGACACTACAACTTTCACATACAGGAGCATGGACGCAAATGTGTGTGAGTGTGTGTACATATATATAATAGCGGTTTGGATTTTGGCTACTCCTTCTAGCATGCTAGGTGTTCTATGATGGTCATCTCTTATGTGTTTAAATGTACACTGTATTTATAAGTCCTGGGGGGCGATTTGCTCGACTAAAGGCGGTGCTCCAGCATGGCCGCAGTCAAATGACTGAAACACACACATATATATATATACGTATGTGTGTGTGTGTGTGTGTGT
>NC_068995.1:49308613-49311459 GCF_001194135.2 Octopus bimaculoides | reverse complement strand
TATATATATATATATATATATATATATATATATCAGTGTGTGAGTGTATGTGAGTGTATATATATATTTATATGTATATATACACGCATACACACACAGAGACACATATGTAATACATATGTACGTATGTTTATGTATATATTAGATGGAGCTAAATAAATTATATATATATATCAAAATAAGATACACAAATGAAGACATCGAAATCCTTTATGGGATGTGGTACATTTCAATTAATAAATCACGGAAGTACGTGAACGGTGGGAAAGATAAGTGAAGATTGTGGCTGCTGAGTAATGGCGACTGTGTAACTCTTCTGTTTCTTAGGTAGATTCTTTATATGTTGCTGGCGCTGTAATCTTCATGAAACATATGTGTTAGGAAAGACTCCATTAGATTTATGTAGGAAAGAAGCATAGGAAGAGGTGCCGAACGAGGTCAGAGTAATTAAGGCAAGTTATAAGATACTTACTGTACAAGGGACTTATTATATGAGATATGCAGATAAAAATAATATATTTTTTTGTGAATGCGATATAAATATTTTCATCAATACGTAGATGTATGTATTGCATCTATACATAAATACACACACACACACAAACATACGCACACACATATGTATATACGTATAACAACAATCATGCATACACACGCAGTTTTATCAAATTTCCTGCTGCTTATGCAAAATGAGGAAATGAACAGTAGAATTTTCAAAATAAAAATATTTATTATCTTAGAGCATAATTAAATAAAATAATATTCAATAAGTAAAGCAAAAAAAAAAAAGAAGAAACATTGACAACAAAATTACTCTCCCTGTTTATATAATAGAAGTTATATACACTCTCTGTCATTCTCTCACTCTCTGTACAATATATATTTGTAAATATGTATGTGTGCATATATATATATATATATATATATATATATATATATATATATATACTCCATCGGCACTTCCTTTGTCTCTGTGATTCTTTATCGCTCATTTTGTGTGTGTAGGGTGCACTTACTCATTGCCAGTGACGAAGCCTAGTATGTGCATTCATCCTGCCCCTTTTTTGTTGACTCATATCCCTTTTGATCGTTCCTCCTCTCTCTGAATATGATGTAAAGAATGACTAGGGGAATCAACCAAACATCTCTTATACCGACCATTGTGTGTCTGTGTATATGTCTATACCATATACATATGTATGTATGTATATATATATATATATATATATATATATATATATATATATATGTGTGTGTGTGTGTGTGTGTGTATGGCTATACTATATCATGTACTATATAAATGTACATTTAAGAGGTCTGATCATAGAGCATCAGGACTGTTGCATTCAAAAGAAAATTACGACATTAGCATTTAATATCCTCCAATGCAGAACAAAGTGTACCGCTTTTCTGAAGCGGTACACTTTATTCAGCATCGTTTCCATTGGTGGAAGCGTTCCTGGAACTCCTTGTTTGGGCTAGCACGTAGCTTCTTCGTCACATTGTCTTGGAGTTCTTAGACCTCTTGAAATCTTGTTGAGATCTTCCATTGCGAAGACTGAGCCTTGGTTTCGAGATCATAGCCATTGATCTACGATTCGTCTCCCGTTATGACTGTTTCCAAAAAGTTTTCGTTTCCCTCGACTCTATGAAAAAGATCCTGCGCAGCTGAAATCCGATCTTCTTTTCGAGACGACCACACTCTACACACTTTACTTCCAAGCGCTGCTATAAACAAGGAAAGTGAGCGAGAACGTTATAATATAGTGCACATGTGCGACTAAGTTCAAGATCAATCTGGGTCAAGCGACCTCACCCTGCGTTCTTTAGCTCTATTACCATAGCCACAGTCTCGATACATTTTGATCAAACCTCGTATATAATGTCACATATACATATAGTATATTCATATAATTTAGTATATATGCTGTATATGATATATTTAGTAAGGTAGTGTTCTTACAGAGTTGTTAGAGTTCCATCTGTTCAGATTTCTCTCTTTTCGTCTCTCTCGGCAATCTGCATTCTGATTTCAAATTTCGCCGTAGGCAGCTCGGCTTTTTATCCTTTCGGAGTCATGAAAAAAAAAAAACCACCAGTCCAGAGCGGAGGAAGAAACGGAACATCTCCGGTTCTTTTCTTTCCAACAGCAGCATTGTATTACGGACAACATGCGTGGTGTTCCAAAGAAATATTTTTTCATATACGGTTAACTGCTAGATTTCCACAAAAATATATAACTAAATGAATATAATTTTGCTTCGGCCTGCGCTATAGGGGGAAACTTATCAGGAGCAGATACTCGGAGTAACACTTAAAGGAGAGGCAAACCAATAAATATATCTAGAAAAGGAAAAGAAATCGCAGGCCTCTTCAAGAGGCGTTTTAACCAACCAGAAACCTTATGAAGGTCGTGAGCGAGGTCCACTCTTAACGAAATAAATAAAAAGAAATCATAGGCGAGACCAATGAGTCAACTAGAAGAGACGAGTTCGAATTCTGACTTTACAAACGTGACATTTACTTTTTTTATTTGTAATTTTCCTTTTTTTTTTTAATTTTTTATCTACATGTAGTTAAATGTAAGAAAATAGAGAAAAAAAAAACGATTGAAAAAGAAACCTAAACGTCACAGATTAGTCATCCAAAAGGAAAATAATGAGACCTCAGGGTGATTATACATGCATATACTTTCTATATAATTATAGAAATGTATATACAATATACATAGCCTTTAGTATAGAGGCACCCTTGTTCGTTGGCGCAGTTATATATTTGATACGAACTGATATATGCACACACACATGTGTACATATATGTATATGTATATATATATATATATATAT
>NC_068995.1:49307096-49307606 GCF_001194135.2 Octopus bimaculoides | reverse complement strand
TATATATATATATATATATATATTTACAAACCCGTGTATAATACACACAGAAACGAACACACGAATGCGCACACACACACACGCTTACACACACAAATATATATATATATGCATACATTTATTTTCATGTGTTATTTGCAAGTATATGTACATTTACAAAGTAGTCTGTAGAACGTGAAATTATTGGGAATGCATAATATTCCATCTTTGAAGACAAACAAAAAAAGAGATAAAGAAATGAAAACATATTCTCTACATTAATATCAGTAAAATATGGACAATGGCCGTCAAGTAGACGCCATCTTGTCTTTCCTTTGCCTGTTTCTGTCCTGCAGTAATTAGAATGTGAACTGTACAAGAGATGTCATCACACGTGACCCAATCACCAGACACGAATCTCCCAAGCTATTTCATTTTCACTAAAAACAGACGACATTGTATGATGGCCTTCCAATCAGCTTCATTGTTTGATCCGTAATTACTATGTATGTATGTATGTATGTATGTATG
>NC_068995.1:49305475-49306996 GCF_001194135.2 Octopus bimaculoides | reverse complement strand
CTCCTACTTTCACTGGTGTTGTGGGTGATGTAGTGGTGGTGGTGGTGGTCATAGTAGTGGTAGTGGTAGTGGTGGTGATGACGGTGTTGAGGATGATGGTTGCAGTAGTGGTTGTGATAATAGTAGTATTTGTGTTGATGGTATTAGTGGTAGTGGTGATGCTGCTTCTAGTGTTGATGGTGGTGGTGGTGATGGTGCCTGATGGTGAGGTGATGGTGGTGGTGACGCAACTGCAGCTGGTGGTGGTCATCTTGGTGGTGTTTGCGGTGGTAGTGGTGCTAGCGGTGATGGTATGAAGAAAGTGCTGATAGTAAGGGCTGCGGGTGGGGATGTGTGAGGGTTTGTCATAGTATAATCTATATAGAACCTTCTATGTGAACAGTAGCCCGAAATAGATAGATCTAGGTGTCAAATCTTTCGTTTCTGATATTCAGTCTGTAGAAGAGACACCTGGGGTACATTAAGGGTGGAAGTGTCTGCAAGATATGTAAAGAAACTTCATGTATCAAAAAACAGTGGATCATAATCAGGGTGGTACAATCTTCAGCTTTTATAGAAATCTTTGACTCTGCACACCACCTGGGTGTTATTAAGGGTGGCATTGCTTATAGATGTGTATATGAGTTTGTGCGTGCGTGCGTATGTGTGTGTGCTTGTGTGTGTGTGTGTAGTTGCGTAGCGGGTAACGTCCGGTATTGAAATTACTTAAGGGTATAGTGAACGTGGATATATAGTTGCAGCCAACCAAGGGTTTTTTTTTCTATATTGAAGAAACCTAACCGGTGTATGTAGCTATATTGGAAAATTCATATCAAGGCCATATTCAGGGTGTAATACGGGTAGGAAGTGTGAGAAGTTATTCTTGATGTTATCGCAGCCGCCCAGAAGAAATACATTAAGAATGATAGCGTGTTTTAATTTATGGTGCGAGATTTATATCAAAGTAACCTCACGGTATAATGAAACCGTTCGTTATACAAAGGAACTACATACAATGGGTACAACACTGCAGTTAAGGGCATGTTCAGGGTACATATGTATGTATGTTTTATATTTTTACCTGTTTCAAACCTTGCACTGAGGCCATTCTGGATCACCACCTTGAAGGGTTTTAGTCGAATGAATTGACCCTAGTACATGTGGGTTTTTTTTTTCTTTTATAAGTTTGGTACTTCTGTTGATTGCATTTGCTGGATCGCTAAGTCAGAGGACGTCAACAAACTAGCATCGGTTGTCAAGGGGTGAGAAAACAGACGCGAATACGTAGACACACAAACATGCACATACACACACACATATGTATATGTATGCATATATGTATATAGACGTAGAAGTGGCTGTGTGGTAAGTAGCTTGCTTACCAACCATATGATTCTGGGTTCAGTCCCACTGCGTGGCACCTTGGGCAAGTATCTTCTACTATAGCCTAGGGCCGACCAAAACCTTGTGAGTGGATTTGGTAGACGGAAACTGAAAGAAGCCCGTCGTATATATGTATATAGACGTAGAAGTGGCTGTGTG
>NC_068995.1:49303422-49304046 GCF_001194135.2 Octopus bimaculoides | reverse complement strand
TATATATATCGAGTTTGAAGTTTCTGTCTCTTTTAAATATACAAATTTAAAAGTTAAAAACCTTGAAATATATATATATATGTATTTGTTTATATATACATACATATACTTCAAAGTGGGTGTGTGTGTGTGTGTGTCGGTGAAAGTTTGCTGAGAAACAGACAACTAGAATCAGAAAGAGAGAGAGAGAGAGAGAGAGAGAGAGAGAGAGAGCGTAAGAGAGAGAAGGGAGAGAGAAAGAGAGAGAGAGATGGAAAGAGAAAGAATTAGAAAGTTGTGTGTGTTGTACATTTCAATTAGTCTTGCAAAGTGTGTTCGTGTGTCCGCCTTGCTGGCAGAAACTAAACAACGGCTTTGAACGGAGACGTGAGAAAGAAACGCAGTTATGGCCAGTAAGATCTTTTATTCGCTGTAGTCTTTTAGATATTAATGCTTCCATTTGAAGTATGTATACGCATACAGACATGTATAAATATATATATATATATATATTCGTATATATACATACATACCTACTTACATCACTACATATGCAAACACAAACGTATATATATATTTATATACATATATATATATGTGTGTATATATATATTATATATTTTATATATATATATATATATATAT
>NC_068995.1:49301278-49302442 GCF_001194135.2 Octopus bimaculoides | reverse complement strand
ATATATATAAATGTATGTATGTATACGTATGAATGTGTCTACGTATAAATAAATGTATGTTTTATACATCGAAGATGTTTACTATTAAAATGTGTAGTGGTGTACTCAATACAAAAATACGAGTGTTAAATTTCATTTATATTTATTCTGTAATTCAAACAATATTTCGTACCGTTATCGTTTCCCTCCTGGATCGGACGTGATATAAACAAATATACTAATATGCTATATGAAGGCGTGGGTCAGTCTGTGGTCATCGTACATGTGTTTGTGTGTTCGTGAGGTTGTCTGAAGCATTTGTGTTTGCATGTATATGTGTGTATATATATGAGTGTGTGTGTGTGTGTATGTTTATGTAATAGACTCACGCACACACGAAATCCTCTATTCTCCGTTTCATTTAACCGGTCTTAATAAAAATGAAAACTGTTTTTCTTGCTAACTTGGAATTCGCATGGCGTGAATATATACCAAACACACGCACACGCACGCACGCACATACACACTCATACACGCACACACAGAGACGAACACGCGCGCGCAAACACATAGTAATATGCACGTGCACACGCAGATATGTGTGTATTATATCTGTACCTAGCATCTTAAGTATGTATTTATCGATATGTAAGTACCTTCGTATATATGTACACACACACACACGCACACACACACAGACACACGCACATACACACATGTATATATACCTTTACATATACATACTTGCTTATACCTATATATCAATATACATATATATAAATATACGCAGAAGTGGCTGTGTGGTAAGGAGCTTGCATACCAACCACATGGTTTCGACTTCAGTCCCGCTGCGTGGAACCTTGGGCAAGTGCCTTCTGCGATAGCCTCGGGCCGACCAAAGCCCTTGTGAGTGGATATAGTAGGTGGAAACTGAAAGAAGCCCATCGTATATATATATATGTGTGTGTGTGTGTGTGTGTGTGTGTGTGTCTCGCATCAACGCTTGACAACCGATGTCGGTGTGTTTACGAATCCATAACTTAGCGGTTCGGCAAAAGACTCCGGTAGAATAAGTACTAGGTTTACAAAGAATAAGTCCTGGGGTCGATTTGCTCGACTAAAGGCGGTGCTCCAGCATGGCTGGAGTCAAATGACTGAAACAAAAGAAAAAGAAAAATGTATATA
>NC_068995.1:49294730-49299763 GCF_001194135.2 Octopus bimaculoides | reverse complement strand
TTAATTCTTCGAAACGCCGGAGTTTTAATGGTGGCAGCTGATGAAGGGGATGTTTCTATCTGGCCTGCTTGTTTGTTGCACCTTGTTTACCTTTCTTGTCCTTGTTCTTTTGCCACGTCATGTACCCAGTTATGTATCTATATGTACATGTGGATGAACGTATATACATACATGTACATATATATGCATATACTCATATATTGTTTATATATATATATATATATATACATATATATATATATATATGGTAAGATAGATAGATAGATAGATAGATAGATAGATAGATAGATAGATAGACGGATAGATAGATAGATACGTATATGCATATATAGATAGACAGATGCGTATATGCATATATTTGTCTATGTGTGTGTGTATATATATGTATACATATACACACATATATATATATTAGAATGAAATATACTAATGTGTTTGTGTGTGTGTATGCATACATATATATATATATATATATATATATAGAGAGAGAGAGAGAGAGAGAGAGGGAGAGAGATAGAGAGAGAGAGAGAGATAAATAGATAGATAGATAAAATGTATGTATATGTACGAGTGTGTGTGTATGTGTGTGCGTGTAGAGGTGTAAAGAGCTCGACGTTTATTACAACTTGAGCTGAAGTCGTGCGGCTGGAGTCGGTAATGGTCAAATGTTTGTCCGTGTGAACTAGTGATGGATAAAACTTGTAAGATAATATTGTCCAGCTGTCGCAACCAGTTTATGTTCACTGTCAGTTAAAACTATTGGAAACATCGGGTCTTAAAAGTATCAAGCTTTTAGTATTTTCTTATAAAATTGAACAAAAATCCTTCCCATATCGAAAGAGCAGCAAAGAGTTTCATTGTTGTTTAGTTTTTGAATTAGCCCAATGTTTTACTGTTGGTATTTTATAGATATTGGCATAATGACCTTCCCAAGATATAGCAAAACCTTATTATTTTCTTGGATCCTGAGAGCACTTGATAACAATCAGCTGATGTCGTTGGAGGTAACGCGTTCTGAATGCTTGATAACAAGCGACTAAGGGCGTTTCAGATAACGCGCTCCGAGCGAGCACTCCAGGTTTGTTTGTTTGGCCGACTCGTAGAACGGATGATTGATTCCTACTGGAGAAGGGAACGGAACAAAGGTTGGTTAAGATGACCGACGGAACGGCGAAAACTGCAATATTTTTGGTCACGTTATCGCGTTATCGCTCTATGCACCACTTCGGTGAAGCTGAAAGAATAGAAATTTTTGCTTACGGGTGGACGAAAAAAACAAAGCTTGGACAATGGTATCAAAGTCTGGGCGAGAAGAACACTGGCACGAGACCGCAGCGTGTGGGGTGAAGCGATGGACCTGTCTTGAGATCTCTGACCTTCAATCATAAGAATTGATACCTTCTTTATTATAGACCCTACACAGTATTGTAACTACGTGTAAAGATGATAATAGGTCCCAGGCCAGATGCGAAATGCAGGCCCCGTTTCAAACTATTCATCAAGTATTTTAGTTATCAGTGTTAAGTACACAAGATTTATGTCCGGGTTACGGGTTACTCATAAACCTATGTACACTTGGAGTACATGATATATTGGAATGTAAACAGAAATAAATAAATAAATACTACAACAATTTATATGAAGAGTGTATTTGATTTTAACTAATAAATGAGTATTTCTTTGCTCGTAACCAGCTGGAGGAAGATCCCTTAAAAATATAAACTAATAGTAACTGACTATAACGTGGCCCATTCCTCTACTGCTGCGTGACTCAAACTAACACACAACACACAATAATAACATCGAAAAAATACCTTAGGAATGAGAACCAGGTTCGAAATTTCCCCAAGACACCTGATGAAGCTGGAGGATATATCAGCCTTTCGGCTGATATACCCTCCAGGACAACGCGAAAAATACAACTCGAGGAAGTGGTATTAATAAGACGCTCAAGGAAGGAAACAAAGGGTGTTTTACGTTTCGAGCAAAGCTCTTCTTCAGAAACAGGAGACAGAGGAAAGTCCAAGAGAAAAGGAGAACGGAATTAGAAAATCGCCAACAGTCCACATGAGATTACATGTTTCGAACAAAGATTAATTCCAGGCCATGTCTACCTTAATAGCACCACCTGATAGGATTATCTAAATTCTCTTTAAGTCAATTTTTGCGATATCATGGTCCATTCGAGTAGGGAGTTCTTGTTGAGTGTGGTGTATCCAGGTATAGGTGGCTTATCTGGTATTCCTTGAAGAAATCTGTCCTGACTCCGTTTAAAGATGATGGGATCCTTTTCCTTTTTGATCTGTTTTAGGATAATGTTTAATAGAGCAGAGCCTGTTGAGGAAAAGAAAATGTGTGTGTGTGTGTGTGTGTGCATGTTTACACAAACACACACACACACACACACACACACACACATATGCAGTACTATAGTGAATACCTAGTACTATGACAAATGCATAGTACTTTGGCCAATAGGCATAACTATTGCCTATACACATCATTATAGATATTACTCAGAATTTAAAACCAATACACAGCATTATAAGCATTATGTAGCACAACGACTAACACACACTATAAGAATTACATTGGCAATAAATAACACTCCAATCAGTAGTTCTCAACCTCTGGTCCGCGGACCCTTGGTTGTCCACAAAATTTCATACACGCACACACACACACACACACACACACACACATAAGGATAAGTATACTAAAAGGGGCCTGTGGGGAAACTCATTTAAATAAAAGGGTTGAGAATCACAGTTGGGAACCAGTGTTCTGGCCAATCGACGAAAGCATTACGTCACTAGATCCGAGTGATTCTGTTCACAGAATCGGAAGTAGATTGGTACAGATGTTCTTGTACACTAGAGATTATATTAGCCATCAATTAATGTAAATTTGTGTGTGTGTGTGCTTGTGTGTGTGTGTGTGCGTCCGTAGTGATCTAACGTAATGCAAACCTTATCTGGTAAACAACTTCGTATGTTAGATTGGCTGGAGAGATATGTTTGTTGTATATTAAAAGACGACAGTTCACTTCGCTCCGAGCTTTGCTCTTGGCTGGGCTGTTTATAAGTGTCGTGAAGCCCAGCCAAAGACTGTGTGTATGGGGATGTAGTGGGGTGTATGCAATTTATATATATAGACAGATAGATATACAAACAAATAGATAGATAGATAGATAGACACACACACACACACACGCACGCACGCACTTTCTCTGTCGAGGTTTCTTCCAAACGATACCCTCGTCGACACAGGTGTTCCTCGAGGTTCGAGTATATCCAACCCCACCCCACTATGACATTCATATATTAAACAACCTACGTATTTCCACCCCGAAATTGCATATACTCCTTTAGCAATCATATCAACTCATTACATCTTAATCTTCTTCATAAACATGTAATCCATATGTAGCTTAGGTACAATGAAGAGAGATTTGCAAACCTTCTCATGTAGCGAGATGACAATCTAACCTTCATTACGCTAAATGCCGCTCAGCCTTCATTAAGCTAAATGCCGCATAACTTTCATTACGTTAAATGCCGCACAACCTTTATTACCCTAAATGCTGCACAAAACTGTCTTACACGCACCATATCAACATGTGAAAATGCATAACGAAATCCTTGTTATCATTATAAGTCATGAATAAACTTGACAATATTTTGTGATCGCTCATAGAGATTCTACACTTAGTTATATCTGTATATAGTTAAATCTGTATCTTGGACATTAACTGAGGTTGTTCTTCAAGCTGCGGGCTGGCAGAAACGTTAGCACGCCGAGCAAAATGCTTAGCGGTGTTTCGTCTGTCTTTACGCTCTGAGTTCAAATTCTGCTGCGGTCCACTTTGCCTTTCATCCTTTATGGGTCGATTAATTAAATACCAGTATCGTACTGGGGTCGATGTAATCGACTGGCTCCCCCTCCCCAAATATTTCATCCTTTCGAGGTCGACCTCGGCGGAATTTGAACACAGAACACGAAAACAGACGAAATACCTATTTCGTTATTGCCCACAAGGGGCTAAACATAGAGGGAACAAACAAGAACAGACGAACGGATTAAGTCGATTACATCGACTCCAGTACGTAACTGGTACTTAATTTATCGACCCCGAAAGGATGAAAGGCAAAGTCGACCTCGGCGGAATTTGAACTCAGAACGTAACGGCAGACGAAATACCGCTAAGCATTTCGCCCGGCGTGCTAACGGTTCTGCCAGCTCTCCGCCTTTCTATGCCAGCTATATAGCATCACTGACAACACAAAAATTAGTCGGAACTAGGAATTTACGACAAACTTTATACTTTCGGAAAGTTAGTTTACCAAGTAATAAGGCACCGTTGCTTGTAATTCACCTTCTCATTAGCTAACTGCGTGATTAAGAAATTAATTAATTCAATAATTAAATAGTTAATCACTTAATTAATTTAGTATTTGATTGGTTTGTCAATATCTTTCATTTGAAAAACAAACGCAAAAAATTTATAAATACGTACATACGTATGTATATAAATGTGTATGTTTTTCTGATGTTAAAGCTAGTTCTGAGAAGATGAGGCGTTCATGCATCTTTGTGACATGCGCAAGGTTAAAATCTAATATTAATATTTAAAGTAGATTATAAACATGTATGTATATATATATATGTGTGTGTGTATTTATGGATGTATATATGTATATACATATCTATATCTATCTATGTATGTATCTATTTATCGTCATCGTCATAGTCATCATTACCATTATCAACAACAACAATACCACTACTACTACCACCACCACCACCACCACCACCACCACTACTACTACTACTACTACTACTACTACATACCGAGAGCCGCCATGCGATCAATCAATATGCTAGAAATAACAGTCATATCTTCTGCAAAACAACAACGAACGTTGGAAAAATGTGCTTCAGATAATCTGGTCCTGGCTTGCGTGTGATACAGGATGGTCATGGGTGGGATGTCGTTCATCCTGGCTTCTAACAACAACAGCACCAACTTTGTC
>NC_068995.1:49290575-49290962 GCF_001194135.2 Octopus bimaculoides | reverse complement strand
ATGTGTGTGTGTGTGTGTATGTGTGTACACACACATAGGTATATGTATGCATGTATGCATGTAAGTATGTATGTTCATAGAGGAATGGCTTGAATGGTTGAGGAGATCGCTTTGGAGTCACATGTTTTTGAGTTCGGTCCCGCTGCTCGTCTCATTCTACAAATACATATTATAGCCTAGATAGGCCAATATCCTGCGAACCGAATTTGTGAGATAGCTGTGTGCAGAAACTTGTCATGTATGCACCTATTTACGTACATACGTGTCTACATACATACATACATACATACATACATATGAACGCGCGCGCACGTGTGTGAGGATGTTCCTATATTTGCTTTTACAAGCTGATATATATATATATATATATATATATATATATATATA
>NC_068995.1:49289060-49289764 GCF_001194135.2 Octopus bimaculoides | reverse complement strand
ATATATATATATATATATATATATATAAACTTGTGGTTGTTATAGGCATAGTTCGTTGCTAAATTTAACATTGTCACCCTGGTACCGGGAGTACATTAAGTGGAGCCAGGGACAAATCTCCCTGCCCGTAACCCTTGGTTAAAAAAGTTAAAACACGCAAAGATATATTTATATACTAACCGATCCGAATATTGAGCTTCTGCGTGGTCGCTTATCTTGCTAGAAATAGCAGTCAAATCACTCGTTCAAATCAAGTTTTAGAAAGATTTAAAAATAAAGTTATTGTGTTTTACAGAATTAAATATCCACTCTGAATAGACTGGATGGTCACGACTGGAATATCTTTAATTATTGGTCTGCTTTACTAGTATTTAGTTGGGTGTGGCTACACAATAGCTGTGTCATATAAGCATGTAAGAGTTTGTTGTTAGGTTAACGTGACATGACCAGGTGTATCCATCAACGGGGCATCAACTCCTATAACATCATTGAGAAGTGTAACACGGGCAAGGTGTCGTTTATTGCCTTCCGTAAATAAAATGAAGGGTGTTTATGAAGTATAATAGGGTGCGTGGGAATCGAAACAAGGGTAGACAGAGAGATAGATAGACATACATATACATGTATGCACAATATAATAATATATATACATATATACACATATACATACATACCCATACACACACACACACACATATATATAT
>NC_068995.1:49287054-49288131 GCF_001194135.2 Octopus bimaculoides | reverse complement strand
ACACACACGCTCAATCTCTATCTATCTATCTATCTATCTATCTATCTATCTATCTATCTATCTATCTATCTATCTACCTACCTACCTACCTACCTACCTACCTACCTACCTATCTATCTATTCAGTTATCTATCGAGAGACAGGTGTAAATTATATGCGAGAGACTCTATATATAGTTTTCACCTGTCTCTCATTCAATTGGTACACCCCCCCCCCCCACACACACACACAACTTCTGCTACTCCTACACCATCATCAGCACTACCACCAACACCATCGTCATTAGAACCACTGCCTCTCAACATCATTCTATCATTCCATCACCCCTCGCCTCTCTTTTCTTCACTCTCTCTTTTTTTTTCACTTTCACCTCATTACTTTTTTCTTTTCGATGCAAACTTCTCTCGGTCCAGTGGTAGAACGCCTACCGTGTTTACGAGCGATGTGAGTTCGAGTGTAACGGCTACCCTTCAACTTGTTCAAACCAAAGGGTTTTTTTTTTCTAACCCAATGTTTACACGCTATTAATTATAGCATTACCTGCTTCGAGGTAAAGCCTTCCCAAAATGAAGTTTTCATGCTCTATCGGACTTTATAAATTCGCCACACATACACACACACAAATACATACATACATACATACATGTGTGTGTATATATATATCTATATATACATAAATGTGTGTGTATGTGTGTGTGTGTGTGTGTATAAATATATATACATGTGTGTGTGTGTGTGTGTATTCTTATGTGCGTGTGTGTGAGCATATATATATATATATATATGTATATATATATATATATATATATATATAAACAATATATGAGTATATGCATATATATGTACATGTATGTATATACGTTCATCCACATGTACATATAGATACATAACTGGGTACATGACGTGGCAAAAGAACAAGGACAAAAATGGTAAACAAGGTGCAACAAACAAGCAGGCCACATAGAAATATCCCCTTCATCAGCTGCCACCATTAAAACTCCGGCGTTTCGAAGAATTAAGGCAGATATACAGGGCAGGGAATCGTCAATTAGTAATAAAATTTAGAGAAAAATTTGT
>NC_068995.1:49277472-49285338 GCF_001194135.2 Octopus bimaculoides | reverse complement strand
TGTGAGTGTTTATTGAGCGAAAACACCTAAAGCTCCACGAGGCTCCGGCAGGGGATGGTGGCGAACCCTGCTGTACTCTTTCACCACAACTTTCTCTCACTCTTACTTACTGTTTCTGTTGTGCCTGTAATTCAAAGGGCCAGTCTTGTCACACTGTGTGTCACGCTGAATATCCCCGAGAACTACGTTAAGGGTACACGTGTCTGTGGAGTGCTCAGCCACTTGCATGTTAATTTCACGAGCAGGCTGTTCCGTTGATCGGATCAAGTGGAACCCTCGACGTCGTAAGCTACGGAGTGCCAACAACCTCTCTCATCACAAAACAATCTTGGCTGGCTTTCTACCTATGCTAGCAAAGATTATAATCAATTACTACGCCATTGTGGATGGAGGCGTGCTGGCAGAAGCGTTAGCACACCGGACAAAACACTTAACTACATTAGGTTACATTTTGAGTTCAAATCCCGCCAAAGTCGACTTTACCTTTCATGCGTTCAGGATCTATAAAATATGCACCAGTTGAGCACTTGGGTCGATGTAATCGATTAACCTCGTAATCCCTGATCAAGCAGATCCTTGATAAAAAATAACCCTGCCAACCATGATCATCCCGTCGAAACCAAGTTAGTTAACATGTTTTACTTTCCTTTAAGACATTAATGTGTGATTTGAAGGATTAGCTGCTATTTTTAGCACGTGGAGCAACCATGTAAAAGTTGTCAGAGTCGCTGGTGCGTCGATCGGAGAGAATAACTTAGAGTAGTTTATTCAGTTCCCTGGGTTCCGAATTCGCGTTTCACTCAAGACAACTTTACTTGTTATGCCTTCGTGATAATTAAATAAATTACCAATTAACTAATGGTGCGATTTTTCCTCTCTCTACTCTTCTCTCTCGTTTTCCTTCCCTCGTTCTCTCTTTCTTTCTCTTTCTTTCACTGGGAATCGGTAATGTGAAAGGACTAA
Organism: Octopus bimaculoides; assembly: GCF_001194135.2. NCBI lineage: Eukaryota > Metazoa > Mollusca > Cephalopoda > Octopoda > Octopodidae > Octopus > Octopus bimaculoides. Next base: position 49,284,375 of record NC_068995.1, on the reverse strand, counting down.
GAATAATAGTCTTAAGCCGTGGCCCCCACCACCGATTGTTATACAAGTGTTTTGGGGGCATAACAAGGAAGTAAGAACGAAATAAAGAAAGAATGGAAATGAAAGAAAGAGAAATGAAAGGATATCTGAAAGACAGACCGGGAGAAACATGGCAAAGAAGGAATGAATAAATGAAAGAAAGAAAGAAAGAAAGAAAGAAAGAAAGAAGTGTGCGTGTACTTCTTCGTTGCTATGGAACGGGTGGTTTATCCTTTTAGTTTTTGATTTTGACGGACTGGAATGTACAGCATATGTTATGAAGTGGAGGAGACAATTGTTCGGGGTACTTCTGAAAGCGAAAGTACCTTGCAGCACAAAATCATTAATATCTTTTCTCTTATTTTTGTTTTGTTTTGTTTTGTTTATTTACTTGTTCCTGCGGCCATAATGGTGCCTCGCTTTGAACAATTTTAATGGAATGTACCGATCGACCCCAATGTTTATTTTTTTTAAGCTTAGTACTTATTCTATCAGAATCGTTTGCCGTACCGCTAAGTTACAGAGTACGTAAACGCACAAGTACCGGTCGTCAAGCGTTGGTGGAGGATAAACACAGACATTAAGACAAATATACATATATATATATATATATACAACACGCTTCTTTCAGTTTCCATCTACTAAATCCGTCTACAAGGCTTTGGTCGGCCAAAAGCTATATGATGGAGAACACTTGCCCAAGGTGCAACGCAGTGGAACTGAACCTAGAACCATGTGGTTGGTAAACAGTGTGTACCAACGTGTATGTGTTGGTATGTGTGTGTGTCCGTGTGTGTGCGTTTGTGTGTGTGTGTATGTGTGTGTGTGTGTGTGTGTGTGTGTGTGTGTGCAGGTTTGTGGGTTTCCGTGCGGAAGTGCGCAAGGTGCGCGTTTGTATGTTTGTGTCTGCACATATGCGTGCGAGTGTGTGCGCATATATATATATATATATATATATATATATATATATGTGTGTGTGTGTGTGTGTGTGCATGTGTGTGTGAATATGTGTGTAAGATCGTGTGCATGCATGATTGTGTTGGAGTCATTATGTCAATGTATGTATGTATGTATGTATGTATATATGTACGTGTGTGTGTGTTTGTGTGCGCGTGTGTGTATGTGTGTGTGTGTGTGTGTGTTTGTATTTATGAAAGTGTGAGTGTGTGTATGCACGTGCGTGTGTGTGTGTGTGCAAGAAAGTGAGAAGGACCGTATGTCCCGCTAGTGTACGCAGTGGCTCTGTTCTCTCTGTGTTCGTGTGTTCGATGCAGCATCGGCGAAGTCGGTTGATGCATGTTTAATGTTGGATTCGTGTGTGTGTTTTGTTTTCACGCGCGTGGACGTGTCTATCTATCTATCTATCTATCTATCTATATATTGGGAAATTTTTGTAATTTTTTTTTTTTTTTTTTTTTTTTTTGTACATACCCCGAACGTTTTCTCGATGCCTTTTCATCGTTATCCCCATTTTAATTTTTACTTTATTTTCGTCCCCATCGAAAAGAAAAACTCTACATTTGTATTTTGTCCCCTCTCTCTTTCAATCTATCTGTGTCTGTCTGTCTGTCTGTCTGTCTGTCTGTCTGTCTGTCTCTCTCTCTCTCTCTCTCTTTCTTTCTCTCTCTCTCTCTCTCTCTTTCTTTCTCTCTCTCTTTCTTTCTTTCTCTCTCTCTCTCTCTCTCTCTCTTTCTCCCCCCTCTCTCTCTCTCTCATCCACTTGCACGTTAATTTCTCGAGTAGGCTGTTCCGTTGATCGGATCAACTCGTCGTAAGCGACGGAGTGCCACGATACATACATACATACATACATATAAACACATATATACTTTTTTTAATTAATTAGATAGATAGATAGATAGATAGATAGATAGACAGATAGACAAATAGATAGTTGCTGGCGTGGCCATGTGATAAGAAGCTTGCTTCCTAACCACTTGATTCCGGGTTCAGTCCCACTGCATGGCAACTTGCGCAAATCTCTTCTACTATATATCCTTGGGCCGACCAAATCGATAGAATGTAAGTTGAGGGAAGGCTGGAAAGGATTTAATTTGAGGGAAATTTGGGTACTACATCTAAATGGAAAGGTTTGATTTGAGGGGAATTTGGCTGTTATTTCTAGATAGAGTGATTTCAAGATTATCTGACAACTAAAGACTGAAAACTGTTTGGTTGTTCTAGCCTAGCAAAGAATGGCAGGACAATATTCAAGATGGATTCAGCTGTTGTGCCTCAATTCATTACTCAACGATAAGCGTAAGTTTCGTTTAGTTGGTACCAGGAAAACTTTTGCGGGGCAGGTATACAGGAATACACACATACACACACTCACTCATACACACACATACACACACACATACTCACTCACTCACTCACTCACTCACTCTCTCTCACACACACACACACACACACGTGCACGATTTCTTTTCTAGTTTTATTTCACGACCCTTTTAATGTGGTCAGGAAGCATAACACCCGCCTTGGTAACACATCCCTGCCAAATTGATCTTCTTTCTGATAACTCGCGTATATACAATTTTTCTGCTTTACCACGATCTCTAAAAAAATGGACGGACGTTCACGTATGTATGCTGCTGCTTTCACTAATAAAATTATTCTTTTTTATATATAGTTTTATATATTTTTATATATTTCAAAATATATTTTCTGTGTATCCTTGTTTCCATTTAATTCTTTGCTAATATTTGCTTGTTGAGTGTTTTTCGTTGTGTATGTGTGTTCTTAGTGAAATGGTTTGTTTTTCTCTTTTGTACTACGCACCATTGTGCTTTATAATTCAACAGCGTGATAAACAACGTAAAAGAAAAGGCAAAAACACATCTTCCTCCTCTAGGTTTTTGGAGTGGTTTTTTTGCGAGAAATAGATACAAATTAATTCAGAATGTTATATTTTATATATGGTAATAAGTTTGCTTTCCAACCAAATGCTTCCGGGTTTCGTCCGTGGAATATTAAACAAGTAATTTTTAGTAATACCATGGGGCGACCAAAAACCTTGACAGTGGATTTGGTAGACGGAAACTGAAAGAAGCCCGTCGTATACATACATACATACATACATATATACAAACATACGCTTGTGTGTGTGTATGTGTATACACACACACACTTATATATATATATGCACAGACGCACACACACATGCACGCACGTGTGCGTGCACACACACACACAAACACACGCACACACACATATATATATATACAATCGCACTTATATGCTCATGCACACACACGCATACAGGTACATTCACACTCGAATGCACACATACGCGTACACACAGACACACACACATGCGCGCACGCACACACAGACAGACAGACAGACACACACACACACGCATTAAATGCTTCCCGCTTGAAAAATAACGATTTCAAAATAAGATGTTACATACAATACATTTTTATATACAACCATCTTTTTTCTTCCGTCCCACCCACAGTCCGTCTGTTACACACACACACACACACACACACACTCTGTCTGTCTGTCTGTCTGTCTGTCTGTCTGTCTGTCTCTCTCTCTCTCTCTCTCTCTCTTTCTATCTATCTATCTATCTATCTATCTATCTATCTATTTATCTATCGAGCTAGCCATTTATCTATCGATTCATCGATCGGTCAATCGATCGATATATTTATGCATATATTTATATTCGCACACACGCACACACACACACACACACACACACATATATATATACACATATATATATATACATACACATGCGTGAGTGTATATATATACATATATATGTGAGGGTGTTTGTGTTTGTGTTTGTGTGTATGTGTGTGTATATATACAATCGTGCCTGTGTGTGTGTTTGTACGAATGTGTATATGAACACACATACACACGCACGCACGCACGCACACACGCACGCACGCACGCACACATACACACATATACATCTATATACGTGTAGTTAAAGAATATCAATACTATGTGTGTATGTGTGTGTGTGTGTGTGTATGTATGTTTTAAAAGAGAGAGAGAGAGAGAGAGAGCGAGAGAGAGAGAGAGAGGTGAGAGAGTAAAATTAAGGGGTTTCCTGGTATTTAATTAAAATCTCAGAATAAAATCAAGATTAACCGCCACCACCAACAGCGCCCCCACCATCATTGTCATTGTCATCTTTAGCATCACCATCATCATTATCGCCATCATCCTCATCATCATCATCATCATCATCATCATCATCATCATCATCATCATCACCACCACCATCATCACCATCATCATATATTAAAAAGATTTTATTTTTTACTTGTTCCAGTCATTAGACTGCGGCCATGCTGGGGCAACACCTTCAAAAAAAAAAAAAGAAAAAAAGAGAGAAAAGCAATATTAATATTCTCTCTCCAATTAAAAGCCAATCTTGTGTTTAGGTGGTTGTTGTTTGTTTGTTTTTACTTTTGTAAAACCCTTATTCCAGGAAGATCTTGTTATTATTTCGAACGGGTCCAGCAACCACCAGACCAATCGATCGAACGGAGTAAATCGATAACAATACATCACTGTTTCTTATTAATTTTCACATTTCATTTTCTATCGATCTTCTGCGATCACCTCTTCCTGGAATGATCTTCCCGCCAGAGTCCGTAAGGCACCCCGGACCCAATCAAAAGGGCCAAGTCAGAAGCAACATTTGTTATTAGACTTTCCAGCTGGATTCCCGGGCATGGCCAACTGAAACGATGGATATTATCCAACCATCTCGTCCTTGACCTACCGCTAGGTCTCCTAACGGTTGACTCAGATTGAAGAATCCGTCTTGCGATTCTTCCCTGTGACCTTCTAATCCCACATCAGTAGTACCGATCGAACCTATGACATCCCCTCTATGCGGAGGTGTAGCGGCACGATCTGGAGAGGCACCCTGACCTCCGAACTACGCATTCTAACGGATTTCTTTATGAATTCGTTTCATTTCCTTTACTTTGTTTTTCAATTTTTAAAACGTTTTGTCCTCTGGTCGCAGGTGTCGCTGTGTGGTAGGAAGCTTGCTTCTCAACCACATGGTTCCAAGTTCAGTCCCACTGCGTGGAACCCTGAGCAAATGTCTTCTACTATAACCTCGGGTCGACCAAAGCCTTGTGAGTGGATTTCGTTGAGGGAATCTGGAGGAAGCCCATCGTATATCTGTATGTGTGTATGTTTCTTTCTGTCTGTGTTTATCCCTCCACCACCGATTACCAACCGGTGTTAGTGTATTTATGCCTCCGTAACTTATCGGAGACCGATAGACTAATTACCAGGCTTCAAAAAAAAAAAAAAAATTAATAATAGTAATAATTATAGTAACCACAGGAGGCCGATATGTTTGACTAAAATTCTTCAAAATGGTGCCCCAGCTTGGCCGTAGTCTAATGGCTGAAACAAGTAAAAGATAAAAGACAACACGTGAGAAAAATCGAAGAATGTGTTGCCATCACGGTAGATTAGGAACCACAAAATTTGGGATTGGGGCAAGGATCGAACGTGAATCCCTAATATTAAGTGTCCACACAAGCGTAGCTTTTCTGTCAGTGTCATTTCATTATATACTGGACAGGGTGTGCGTGTATGTATGTATGTATGCATGTATGTATGTATGTATGTATGCATGCATGTATGTATGCATGCATGTATGTATGTATATATATGTATGTATGTATGTATGTATGTATGTATGTATGTATGTATATGTGTGTGTGTGTGTTTGCGTGTATGTATGTATGTATACATGTATGTATGTATGTATGTATGTGTGTATGTATGGATGTATGTATGCATGTTTGTGTGTATGTATATATGTATATATGTGTATGCGTGTATGTGAGTGTGCGTGTGTATGGTGGTGTCTGTGTGTGACAGAGAGAGACTATAGATATTCCCCTACATATATATATGTGTGTGTGTATGCGAGTGTGGGTTTATGTGTGTGTGTATATGTATGTGTATACATACATACATTCGTGTATATATATATATATATGAAGAATATGCGCACACATTTGTGTGCATGATAGATAGTTGCATTTATAAATACACACATAGATACATACATACCTAAGCTCACACACATGCACACACGTATGTGTGTATATATATATATATATATATATATATATATATATGTGTGTGTGTGTGTATGTATATATATATATATATACATATATATATATATATAAAAAGACAGATAGATAGATAGATACATTCATACATACGTACATACATACATATAGAGGATAAGATACATACATAGTTAGATAGGTACAGACAGACTGATAGATAGACAGACAGACAGACAGATAGACAGACAGATAGATAGATAGAGAGGTATACAGATGGATAGATAGATTAATTTCACAATATTTGTATTGATGTAGAGCATTATGCGTGCATATCAGAGAATGCAACCATCATTTCTACAAAATGCACACACACACACACACACACACAGACACACTAACGCGCGCACGCAGCCGCTCGGACAATACAAGAGCACACACACATACACACACACACACACACACACACACACACACACGCATACACGCACACTTCTGCCAACCTCTCACTTGAAACCTGCACCTTAACTTTTACTGGTCTAACCTGCTTCAACCCGTTGTTACCCTATTCACCTTAGCCGCCATTTCTTCTTGTCTCTTGCTATCGCCTTATCACCACCACCAGCACCACCACCACCACCGCTACTAATTTTACTATGTCACTTATCCAGACATACATACGTACATACATACATACATACATACATACATACATACATACGTACATATATTCATATATGTGTTCGTGTATAGTTCATATATAGTTTGTGTGTATGTATATGCATATATATACATATATATATGTATA
>NC_068995.1:49269936-49275802 GCF_001194135.2 Octopus bimaculoides | reverse complement strand
CCCCCCCCCAACCCCCGCTGACTTTATAACTCCCACTTCACCTCACAGCACTCCACCACGACCTTCTGGCGTGTGCGTGTGTGCGCTCATATGTGTGTGTGTGTCAACACTATATATACATGTATATGCATATATGTGCGCGCGCGAGCGTATGTGTATGTATGTATGTCTGCATGTGTGTATGTATATCAATCGGAATAAATATATATATATATATGTATGTGCACATACACACACACACACATATATATATATATATATATATACAAATGCATCGTCTATAGCGCATAAATGTGTGTATATATATATTATATATATTATAGATAGGTAGATGGATAGATATATATACACACGTGCGATATCTAAGTGTATGTATATCTATCTATCTATCTATCTATCTCTCTCTATATATATAGATGTATACATAAACTTAGTAACACTTATACACACTTTCTATATTCTGTGTGTGTGTGTATGTAACTTAGTTCCACACACATACATATATGTATGTATGTATGTATGTGTGTCCGTGCGCGTAACTGTAAATAAAGGTCTACAAATGTATGTATATATGCGTGTGTGTGTGTCTATAAATGTTTACATATGTATGTATGTATATATGCGTGTCCTTCGCAATGTAATTTGTATTATCTTAATATATTAATGTGTGTGTATTTATATAAAGCGCATCTATGAATGTATACATATGTATCCGTCAGTATCAGACATACATACACCTATATTTACATATATATATACATATATATATATATACATATATGTGTTTGTGTGTCTGCTTATGTATTTGTACATGTATGCGTGTGTTTGTGTTAGCCCCTTCCTCCTGCATCTCTTTGGCTTTTTCTTTCTCTTCCTCTCCAATATTAGGTGCTTCTGCTCCTCCTACTGTCACTCCTGCTGCCGGTCTGCCCTGCCCCCTCTCCTCCCTCCGCTTCTCTCCTCTCTCTCTCTCTCTCTCTTCTCCTCTCTTTTCCCTGCCCTCCTTCCTTGACTTTATAGCCTCCTCCCCTTTCACCTTTCCCCCCGTCGTCGTCTCTCTTTCACACACACACATACATAAATACATATACACACAGAACTGTATACACACACACACACGCATATTTATATTTCCTCCTCCTCCTCCTCCTCTAGCTGCTGCTGCCCCTCCTCTCGGTTCAACCCCCCCTCCTCCCTTCCTCCACTTATATTCTTTTTTCCTTCTCATCCATTTCCTCTATCTTCTCCTCCTCCTCCCTCTCCGTCATGCTGCTACTGCTGTCGCCGTCTTCGCCGCCGCCGTCTTCGTTTTTCCCTCTGACCGACCTTCTGCTCCTCATCCTGCTACTCTCTCCCTCCCGCTTTCTCTCTCTCTTTTCCTTCTCTCCTCCTCCTGCTGCTGCCGTGGCTGTTCCCCTGACTGACCTTACACCCGTCAATCTCTCACTGCATATACTGCTAGTGTAGTGTTCACGACATAACAACCTTCCTCGCTGAACTTTGCCAGTGACGGGTGCTCGCAACATAAAACCACATTACTACTACTACTACTACTACTACACAGCCCGTGTGTGTGCGTGCGTGTATATATGTCTGTCTGTGTGTATATGTGAGTAACAGAGAGAGAGAAGACAGACAGACAGACAGACAGCCGTGCATGTATGCATACGCACACACAGAAACACAACACAGTCACTCTCTCTCGCTCTCTCTCTCTCTCACAACACATACACACATATATATATATACACAGACGTACAGGGCACCGCCTCACTATAGCCGTGTAGCATATGTATATATACATATATTATTATACAGAGATATAGATAGGAATATACGTGTGTGTACATGTAAATATATGTTGTTATATGTATGTGTATACACACACATGCACGTGTATATAAATAGATATATATTTTTTTGATATATACATACATACGGTATATGTAAGAGATTTTAAACAGCCCAAAACACAACACGACACATATACGAACATATATACACGTGCTTTTTCTTTCTCTTACTCATATATACATCACCATAAATAACATAGCTATATAACCTGAGATATATATACATTATATATACATATATACATCATACACATCTATATTTTAATTTATTTTGTTTTGTGTGTGTGTTGTGATGTTCATCTCGGAACACACATTAACTAATATATAAACTCCATACTCTAATGCAGTTTGAACTCGCCCCAACAGTTGTATATATACATACATGTATATAACATTGTTTTAATTTAATACATTTTCACTTAATATATACGTACATACCTACAAACACATTTATTTTTATATCAGCACATATAAAGCTCATCTAGCTATCAGTAATTCATTATTATTTTTAACCAGTATTTGAACAACATAAACGTACCCATCTGTCTATATCTGTGTATATATATATATATATATATATATATATATATATATATATATATATATATACCTGTCTATAGTTTTATAGATAGATATCTTATCTCTATACAATACATATTTATATTATATATATATGTATACATCTCATCACACATAACAATCTCTATTTCTGCCAAATTTGGTTCACCAGTGGTTTTCTTGGACGAAATATTTATTTACCAGGAAAAATTTCGGCAAATTTTCTGCAACACGGAATCAAGTAAATCTTACAACAACCAAACGCGATTTTACGATATTAGGAAACGAAAATAACGTGTAAACAAAACAACATACGAACCAAAAAAAATCACCAAAGGAAAAAAAAACCAAAAAAAAAAAAAAACCGAAGAAGGAATAAGACGTGTATATTATATTATATATACATCGTTACATCAACTGACGCGTGTTTAATAACCTTGTGTTTTCGCCCTGTATTAATTATACGAGATATTTTATATTTTACCACAATTTGGAGGATTCTACAGTCTTTATTTACCAAATTAACTTAAAGAACAACCAGATAAATATATATATATACACATATATATTTTTTTGTGTGAATATATATATATATATATATATATATATATATGTATGCATGTTTCTTACTTCGATGAATCCGGGTAGTTTATCGTTTTAATATATAAAACCATCCACTCACCCACATAAATACACACACATATATACATATATATACATATATATATATATATATATATATATATATACATACACACACACACCTACTTGTCAAATGTCTGTTTTAAATCACAAAAGAAAATTTATCTATTGACAGTTATGTCGTAGATATTATATACACACACACATATATATAAATATACTGTAAAATATACATATATATTTATATATAGATATTTAAATATATATAAATATATATATATATATATATATTATATGCTTGTGTGTTTAGGTGGTATATAGGTGTTTATATAGATATATATATATATATTATATATAGGTCTATATATATGTGTGTATGGTACTTTTATCGACATCTATACGTGCAGTAGATGCTACTTGTGTATCTGTGATAAGCGCGGGCGCGTGTGTGTGCAAGTGTAAATATAAGAACAGCGATAGAGAGAGAAAGAAAAAGCGAGAGCTAAAGAAATAGAGAGAGAAAGAGAGTGCAAGATAAATTATCTCGGAAGAACGAGAGAGTAAGAAGAGGGAGGGAAAAAAGAACGCATTAGGCGTTCTCAGACGTAGAAGGGGGAGAAAAAAGCGAGGAGGAGGAGAGAGTGAAAGAGAAAGGGGGAGGGTTAGGTGAAGAAGAAGAAGAAGAAGAAAAAGAGAAGAGAAATAAGGGTCGAGCCGATATTCTACCTTCTCCCCTCTGCAAGTACGCCTCTGACATTGTTTCTTATTACCGCTTCAACTCGGCTCACCTCGTTTTGGCTATTTGACACCGAACGTGAACCATTTACCAAGACCTTTGTATACCGTCTGGGCTTAATTACTAAGAGTTTCGTCTTCTTTTTTTCTCTCTTTTCTTCGGATTTCTTCTTCTTCTTCTTCACTACACCAATCATTCATACAATATAACAAACACACACATATTTACATACGTATATTTAATGTATATATATATATGTATTTTATAATAATGATATAGTTTATTGTACACACACATATATATACGTAACATGTTTGGCAGTGACACACACTACAACTATATCTTCATAAATAGGTGATATTTTATATATACACAACGATCTTTACGATCGACACACACATATATAATATATTATATATATATATAAGTATATATACACACACACACACACACACACACATGTAATCACATATCCGAACATCGTATCCCTTGAATAACAACATATATACGTGTTATATATATATATATATATATATATATATATATATATATATATATATATATACACACACATTTCTTCTAATGATTTGCCAATGTTCACGAAATAACTTCTCGCTATCTATATATATCAATAGATAGATATTCATATATATATATACATATATCTACATACATACATACATTTATATGTATGTATGTGTGTAGATCGATATTTATATATATATATATACATATCTCTATGTATATACTTTGATATAATATATATATAATATATTTATATATCCACATGTGTGTGTGTATATATAAGCTCACAGAGGTTGGTTCTTCATCGAAATATTTATCTCAAACCAAATTCTATCCTTTTTCCCCCTTTTTTTTCTTTATTACGCAACCAAGCAAACCCACCCATCACGCGTCTTGCTCCCTTCATTTCCCTTTTCTTTTAAAACCCTCCCATCAGTCATCTGACCCCTAATTTTTTTTTTCTTTACCAAAAGAAAAAAAAGGGGTTAGTTGGTGCCGGTGTTTTATTTCAAAATCCTTTTTTTTTTTTTAGTCCCTTTTTTTTTTAATACTGAAAGGGGAAAACTTATTTCCCCTTTTCTGGGTGCTTTTGTAAATTTTTTCTCTTAGCGGTTTCCCACCAAATCGCCATAGTGTTGTGGTTACCAATTCCTTCGGAAATCCAGCGCCAGAAAATGGCGATGGTGCCATTCCAGCAATCCAGCGTTAACATGCGGGACCATACCGATGATTTAGGGGGCTCGGCTCCAACGCCTACCCAACAGCAGGCAGCGAGCCAAGTTGTTCAGACCGCAACTACATCTCCCAACACACCAAATGGTAACCATCAGTCAAGCAGTCCGGAAAACAAACAACAGCATATCGAATGCGTTGTGTGTGGTGACAAGAGCTCGGGCAAACATTACGGACAGTTCACATGCGAGGGTTGCAAAAGTTTTTTCAAAAGATCTGTTCGCCGTAACTTAACGTATACGTGTCGAGGGAACCGGAATTGCCCTATCGACCAGCATCATCGGAACCAGTGCCAATTCTGTCGACTAAAGAAGTGTTTGAAGATGGGAATGCGACGGGAAGGTAGGTCCTTTCCCAACGATTCTTTTACTGGTTCGTAAACATTTCTATTTTTACAGGTGCTTTGTATGACAAAAAAAAAAAAACACAAAAAAACAAAAACAAAACAAACAAAAATGACTCACATGTAATATACACGCATATATATATATATACACACACACACATATATACATACACATACGCGTGTGCACTTTGTGTGTGTATATATATATATATCTATGTGTGTGTGTGTGTAAATATGTATGTGTAATATATATACCCGTTCTTCATCCTGATGTAAACATTGTATATGTTATTCGTATGTATGATCAGGTACTAAATCATTTTGTATTTACACACACACACATGCTACATACACACACAAGCAAACAGATGCTCTCTCACACACACACACACACACACACACACACACAAGTATGACCCGCGCGCGCGTGTTTGTATGGAAAAGAAAAGAACTTCACTGAAACATACTAAAAAA
>NC_068995.1:49266557-49269926 GCF_001194135.2 Octopus bimaculoides | reverse complement strand
GCGTGTATGTATGTATGTATGTATGTATGTATGTATGTATGCATGCATGTATGCATATGCATATACAGATATGCATGTAGGATAGGTGAGTAGGTATATTTGCATATGAATTTATGAATTCATAATAATATACATCTGTAAGAATGTAAGTATACATATAAATGCGTCCACGTATATATATATATATATATATATATATATGTATATATTGCATACACACACACACATACATACACCCACACACACACACACATACTTATATAAAAACGCAAATGTTATTTGCCAAGTATGTCCGTTGTCGCGTTATACAATACGCAAAATAATAATAATAATAATAATAACAACACCAACAATAATAATAATAATGATAATAATAATAATAATAACAATAATAATAGTAATAATACTAACAATAATAATAATAATAATAATTTGGTATTTTGTATATATAAAACACTAATTATAACAAAACAACAAGCACGGTAATAACCTCATTATTATCCGAAAAGAATTTGTTTCTAAGAATTAATTGGTGGTCTTCTCGAAAATGTTGTTAGGGAATGAATTAGCTTGTGGCTGGTTTTCTGGCTGTCAGATTTTAATTTAACATCCTGCTCAAAGCAGACATAAGCATACATTACACGCATCCAAGTTCATTTTTTTTCCTATGAGACTAGCTTGTTTATCATCATTATATACACCTTTTTTACGTGTAGATACAGTGACAATTGCAATAAACACGCCCGTTTTTTGTTGTCAGAAACCTTATTCGTTTCCGTAAAATATGTCAAATTTTAAGCTACCAAAATTTTACATACACGACCACATACATAGATGTTTATGTAAATATACATCACATATATGTATATATATATATATAAATGCATACACACAGTATATACATATGTACCTACGTTCACACAAACACACACGCACACACAAACACACACGCACACACGTACTCAACTGAGAAAAGAAAACTCCGAATGACTTGTCCTTGTTTTCTTTGCATCATCTATCTGGATGTTTTGTTGTCCCATTCTTGTATCACCTAACTGTCTCAATGTTTTGCGTTCTTGTCCCATTTTGTATTTTATATATAATATATATATATATATATATATATATATATATACATGCACACGCACACTCGGAGATGCACGTATACTTATATATACACAAACATGCTTGTGTTGTGTGTATGTACGTGAATATAAACTTTAGTTTCCTGGACAAGCGCTCACACTACTACAAACACACGCACACACGCACACACACACCCGTCTACGAGTCCTATACAGACATATTTTGTATGTATGTATATATACGGTAAATTTCAAATCCCCTTTATGTTGTTTATATATTGTGTATTCTTGTCATGTGCAATGCCAGCCTCCTGTCAATGTTTTATTACAATGTTTTTAAGTTGTTTTTTCTTTCAAAACAAACAAAGTTCATTTCACCATTGCAAACAGAAAAAAATATATTGAAAAATGTTCAATATATCTGATCTATTGAACATTTATTGACTCTTAAACTAGAGGCTTCGTTGTTAGATTCCTCAAAGTGCTTGGTGTTGCATTCATTGTCCCAGCACATGTATATATATATATATATATATTATATAATATATACTGTCATGTATATATATATATATATATATATAACGTAATATGTATATATATTATGTAGTATATATATATATAATGTAAATATATATATGTATATACTACATATAATATACATGTAGTGTATCTTTATCTATATATATATGTATATATATGTATATACACATATATAAACATATATAATGTATATGTAGTGTATGTATATATGCATATATATATATATACATGTATATATACATATATGTAATGTAATATGTAGTGTATGTATATATCTATGCATATATATACATATATGTATATGTATATATATGTTTATATATGAATGTATAATTATGATTTTAAAGCAACTTGTAAATTGGCTAAATAAAATAGTTAAAATATTAGACCATATACACTCTCCAAGGAGAAAAGTGGGTGTTAATACATAAATATAGATATATATATAATATATTCCAACCACTCAGCCACACACATACACACACACATCAATAATATATACATATGTATTTAATAATATATATATATATACATACATACAGATATCACACATACGCATATATATTTACACCCCTCTCCACACACACACTAATATAGTATATATACATGTATTATTAGTTGCAGGTTTTGAGTGGTGTTTTTCTACTTGCAATGTTCTTGTATACGTAGGTAGATTTTCTTGTCTATAATTGCTTATATATATATATATATATATATATATACATATACACACTCACACACATATATATTTACATATGCACACACACATAGACATACCATATATATATATATGTATATTATCTACATACATACATGTTATATACATACATATATATATATATTCTGTGTATATATATATATATTCATATACAACAAGTATGTACATGTGAGTATATGTGTGAAAAGGCGGTGTGCTGGGGAAAAGTGCTTAGGGACATTTCTTCCGACTGTACGTCGTAGTATATAAGTTCAAATGTTGCGGGGATCGAATATGCTCATCATCCTTTCGGGGTCGATAAAATAAATTTACCAGTTCAATGCAAATGGTGTGGCCGGTATAGTCTGCATACTCTTTTCACCCGAAATTGCTGGCCTTGTGCCGACACTTGAAACCGATATGATATATGCAATATATATATATATATATATATATATATATATATAGGGAGAATTCATAAAAAGAAAAGACACAAAAGACGAAGACACGTGCTGTAGACAACAATCGATCAGATGTATTAGTTTAACGCTCGGGAAGTGAAAAAGTCTTTACTGTTTCGAGCCTCATACACACCCACTTACGCATATGTTTTATGTTTATGTACACAATTATAATATACATTTAATGTGTTCATACATATATACTTATTTATATTTGTAAGTGTCTATGATTTGTGCATGTATATATATATGTATATAATATACATATGTGTTTGTGTGTGGGTTAAATATAACATATACATATGAACAATATAGAATGTTTAAACCGCTTCGAATCGAAACCATGCGTGTGAGGAACATTTTGAATTACTGTAACAGTTGATTGTATAATATATTAAAATGTAAATGTTATTATATAACTTTTAATTTATGAGTTTTCTATTGAAATATATATACCGTACATGTATGTGTACATAGATATACACACACATATATATATAAACAATATATACATACATATATGTACACACACACGCACGTATATATATATATATATATATATATATATATATATATATATATATAT
>NC_068995.1:49262949-49265345 GCF_001194135.2 Octopus bimaculoides | reverse complement strand
GTAATTCTTAGTGAGATAGCTATTTTGTAATAATAACAACATTGAGTGCAACAATAGACGCTTTGTTTCGTTCAAAAATACTTCTGGAACAAAAGTAACAAAGATTTACTGCTTCTCATTAATATGCTTATTGCCAGATTAATGTACAATTCTGATGTTAGTAATAATGATAATTACAGAATAAGGAATATATATATATATATATATATATATATATATATATATATATATGAGCGTGTGTTTGTGTGTTTTATATATATAATATATAACTGTTACGTATATGTATTATATATATAATATATATATATATAATAATGATAATTTTATTTGTTATGTGTAATATATTACGAAAGTGTATATTATAACAATCTATTATATTTATTTATATTATACATATATATAGACTATATATATGATCTGTTATATATGCTGTATATAAGGTACTGCTATTCATATTTGATGTATGTGTGGTTGTGTATGTGTAATACACGTATAAATCCACATATAAATTCAATATATGCACATATATATACATATGCATACCTATATATATGTGCGTATATATATATATGTGTGTGTGTATATATATATATATATATATACACACACACACACTTATAATAAACTTGCATATATTTAGATATACACACAAAAAACTTGTGCGAGTGTGTGTGTGCGTTTTGCTTAAACAATCGTCGCTATTAATAAGTAAATTTGTAATGGCGAAAAGACGTGTGTGTGTGTGTTCGCACCCTTCGAATCGTAGCGAATTGACAAGACTTTCGAACTTCAGGTAGAATCTAGCGCGAAAGGTCGGATACTTTTAATCCTTATTTTCTTATAGGCCAACTGCAAATTGCACCGTGGTGCCAAGTCAAGTACAAAAAAAAAAAAAAAGACCTTAAATAATTTAAACCAGCATGGCATCAACCCAGGGTTGAAACCAGTAAAAGATAAACAATTTGAAAATAAATATATAATAACGATGTACGAATGAAACAAATCGACTAAAATAAAATATTTTCATTTTGTTTAATTAAGAAGAAAACATTACTAGTGGTGACCTTTTTGCGCTTGATCAGGTAGAAAACAAAATTTCTCATTTAACAAGTTCCAGAGATTTACGACCAAAAATGCAATTCCATAATTAGGAAGTTCAGTTCCTTCGCGCACCCGTGTGTGTGTGTGTGTGTTTACTGTGTCCACACACACTTTAACAGATCGTTTTCAGCCTTACATCTGCCTACATTATAAATACTTCCGACCATTATTATAATCTGGTATCGAATTTTTATTATTCTTGCGGTAATTTTCAAAATTTTATATCCCAAGAAATAAATATACTTAATATAAAGTTGTGTGTGTGTGTGCGTGCCCCTCTGTAGGTGTTGCATACAAAGCCTGTATATAATATAATATAATATATAAATATATATATAAATATATATATATATAGGTATTTAATACATATATTTATAGACGGATATAAATATTTACAATATACATATTGTATATATCTATATGTATCTATTATATGTATTGTAAATGTATCTAATTCTCTCTCTCTCTCATTATACATACATATAATATATGCATTATATATATATATAGTATATATATATATATATATATATATATATATATATATATATATATATATATATATATATATATATATACATATATATATATATACATATACAGAGAGAGATGTCTATATGTGCTTATTAATATTACTATTACTATTATTATTATTATTAATATCATTATTATTATTATTATTATCACTACTATTATTATTTTTATCCTTATTATTCGTATATTATTTTATAAACCTTCATCTCCATCTTTACATGCAATATCTTAAGTAGAAATTAAGAATTCCTTATGTATTTATTATATAAATACTAATTATACAAAATATAAATATTAATGGGCATTTATATATACATACAAAGATATGTATTACGTGTATATAATATGCATATAATATATATGTGTGTGATATATATGTATATATTATATATATGTATATGTCTATATGCATATAATATAATATGTATGTGTTTACATGGATATACGCATATATTTATTATATATACATTATTTATATTATTTATGTGTAAATATATTCATGTATATCTCTGTTTGTGTTCACTAAAAATTAAGAGGTATGAAAACAGAACTGAAATTAAAATATCTAACTAACCGTACATATATACTAATATATATATGCTAATCCCTGTATATTTATGATTATAAATGGTTTTACCGATAAAGGTTTTTTCATACTGAACTACTTGGCAAAATTGTTAATTATTAATTTTTATTACTAATTGACGATTCCCTGCCCTATGTCTGTATATATATATATATATATATATATATATATATAG
>NC_068995.1:49256355-49262735 GCF_001194135.2 Octopus bimaculoides | reverse complement strand
GTGTGTGTGTGTGTGTGTGTGTGTGTGTGTGTGTGTGTGTGTGTGTGTGTGTGTGCCTCTTCGGTGCTGTGGTTTATCTTTTTTTGTTTGTTTTTGGCGGTCTGGAATGTACAACATATGTTATGAAGTGGCGGAGACATTTGTTCGGGGTACTTCTGAAAGCGAAAGTACCCTGCAGCACAAAATCATTAATATCTTTTCTCTCTCCTTTTTTTTTTGTTTATTTACTTGTTCCTGTTATTATCAGTCTGCGGCCATACTGGGGCATCGCCTTGAACAATTTTAATGGAATGTACCGATCGACCCCCAATATTTCTTTTTAATGACTGGTACTTATTCTATCGATATCGTTTGCCGTACCGCTAACATACATGGTACGTAAACGCACCAACACCGGTCGTAAAGCGTTGGTGGTGGACAAACACAGACATTAAGACACATACACATACATATGTATACAACACGCTTCTTTAAGTTTCCATCTACCAAATCCGCCAACAATTCTTTGGTCGACCCGAAGCTATATCGTGGGAAACGCTTGCCCACGGTGCAACGCAATGGGACTGAACCCGGAAACATGTTGGTTGGGAAGCAAGCTTCCTAGAACACAACCACGCCTGCGTTTAATGTATTTCTCTCTATTCTTTCGGATGAAGGATGTTCTGATTTTGTGTCATTTACATACATCGTAGTTGCTGAGACCAAATCAGACCCGATCAAGCAGGCCTTCTTCTAATTAAGAAAGATCTCAATCGTTATCTTCACGTTTTAATTTTAATCCTTTATGCATTGTAGATCTATGTATTAATTTATCCAGTAAGCTCTTGATATTGAGAGAAAGTTAAGGCGGCTTAGCTGGCAGAAACGGTAGCATGCCGGCCGAAAAGGCTTGGCGGTGTTACGTTCTAAGTTCTAATTCCACCGAGATCGACTTTGCTTTTCATTTTTTCGGGTCGGTAAATTAAGTACCAGTTGCGTATTGGAGTTATCTAATCGACTTCTCCTCCCCCACAAACATTCGGGGCTTGTGCCTAGAGTAGAAGAGGATATTGAGAGAAAGTTCAAAAAGCGATGCGTAATGATAATTCTTAAAAATAAAGGCTTTTCAGTCTTGACCATCCCGTGGATATAACTAGAAGGCAGTTTGCCCAAGGTGCCACGCTGTCAGAATGAACCCGGAACCATGAGGTCGGGAAGCTAGCTTCTTACTACCACAAAGCCACGACTGCGCCTTTAAAAACTGTGATATGTTTACAGCACCTAAGTTTTCCAAGCGGTCACCGATCTAAGTTACTCGCTAGGTTCGACGGAGAACCGGTGCATTCAACTTAATGTCTAATTTTTAAATAAATGACTCTACAGTATGGGGAACTTATCTTTAATCTAAAATATACTTTTCTACTCTAGACACGAGGCCCGAAATTTTTGGGGAGGGGGCCAGTCGATTAGATCGATCCCAGTACGCGACTGGTACTTAATTTATCGAACCCGAAAGGATGAAAAGCAAAGTCGACCCCGGCGGAATTTGAACTCAGAACGTTTCTGCCAGCTCGCTGCTCTTTTTTTAATCTAAAATATTGAGCGTTTTCCGTCTAATGCAGAAAATAAATTATAGCAAATAAGTCGCGGGTTCGATTCTTCCATAAGGTTAAATTTTCGGTAAATTTTCTCACTTCGCATAAATTAACGAACAGGAAGTTGTTTGTAGTATATAAGAGAAAGGCATAAACGTCACAGCATCTTATTTGCTTAGTATACCTGAAACCTTGTATTAATTCTGTATTATTACTGCGTGTACAAGGCAATTAATTAAATTAGCGCTACTCATTTGTGTATGTGTTAATGTATATATGTATGTTATACATAACGTATCTTGTATGCATATTACAATAATATACACACACACACACACACACACATTGATTATATTTTTATATATGTATATATTAGTGTATACGAAAAGTGTGTGTGTATATGTATGTATGTATATATATATATATATATATATATACGTATATGCATATATATATATGTGCATATATATGTATATATATACATATATATGTGTGTGTATATATATATATATATATATATATACATATATATACATACATACATACATATACACATTAGAGACAGAACCAAGTGAAGAGGATAGGTAGGTAGGTAGGTAGCTGATCCGTCTATGGTAAGGGTTCAATTCCTGTTGGAGTTAACTCTACCATTCATTCTCCAATAAGTACCTGTCAAAAAGTACACGGCTCGATATTAATCTATTGATTTCTATACACCCAGTCACTTTCCCGCCAAAATGTACAGTCAGTGTGCCTCTATAAGAAAATTATTATCATTATTATTATTATTATTACTACTACTACTACTATTATTATTATTATTATTATTACATAAGGGCGGCGAGCTGGCAGAACCGTGAGCACGCTGGCGAAAAATCCGTCTTTTCGTTCTGAGTTCAAATTCCGTCGACGTCGACTTCACCTTTCATCATTTCGGGGTCGATAAAATAAATACCACTTGAACACTGAAGGTCGATGTAATCGACTCCATTCCCTCCCCCCAAGCTGTTACTCTTGTGGCAAAACTTGAAACCATTATCATCAGCATTATTATTATTATTATTATTGTTGTTGTGGGTGGAAACGCCAGATAAATTTGTCTTTGCGTTATGTAATTATGTAGTATACCTTCCCCTCTATTAGATCTATTGAACTTGCGTTCAAATCGCATCACGAAGGATTTTTTCCATTGGTTTATTTACATCCTGGAATAGATTAAATAAAATCACCGGTCGTTCATATGCGTATACCAGTTTGCATTATTTATAGACATTTATAGACTTTTTCGGGATCATGTATGAATGAGCATATCTGTCTGCATTTACAAATTAGTGTAGGGGACCGGCTAGAAACACGTTAAACTGACCATTTATATATTTATAGACACCTGTGTATATGTACTATCTATCTATCTATCTGTATATACATATATATATATACTTAGATATATATATATACATATATATATACTTATATATATATATATACATATATATATTTATATATATACATAAACCTATATACACACACACACACACACACACACACACACACACACACACACACACACACACACACACACACACATATATATACACACACACACGCACACATTTTGTGTATAGTGGTTCCTTGCAAAATGTCGTTCATGAAGGCGAGCAAGGCGAAAAAACCTCGAAGTTACTGTCAACCTTTTCGCGTAAATTTTAATGTATATGTGTAAGTGAGTTGATGAGTGTATTGTTATACACATATATATATATATATATATATATATATATATACCCATACGCTCAGGTGAGTTGGAAGGATCTTCACAAGTGTTTGATTTGTCGTCTACTATACTTTCAATATACACACACGCACACTTATATATACATGCATTCATATCATGTGTGTGCGTGCGCGCACTACTGTTTTCAATCACGCACCTTCACAACAATTAGGAAAAGAACTGTACGTAAATAAATAAAACTCGCTTGCTATTACACACACACACGCACACGCATACACACACACACACACACACACACACAACGATGCAGCCCTTTATTCGTTCATGTGAAATATGAATAGCTTTAGTGACGGAAAATGCAAAACTTAATTCTCATGCAATATCTCCAGAAACCCGGTTTCAATTCCGGCATTTTCCTCGATCAATTCCGCAATTCGCCCGATACAATTCTTCTGGGTAAAAAAATGTCAGGAAAATTATTTTTCAACATTACTTACCATTCCATTCCATTTAACCTTTCCTTTAAACTAATCTGAGACGTTTAATATAATACTAACAATATTGGTTTCATATTTTGGCACAAGGCCAGTAATTTTGGTTGATAATATCGATTTAAAGTGCAAAGACGACCTCGGCGGAATTTGAACTCGGAGCGTAAATAGCTTTGAAGAAACCCTGCTCCTCATTTATTTTGTCGAACGCGCTAGCAATCTGCCGGCCTATCGCCTCAACAACAATAATATTAATGATGATGATGACAATCCTTTCTGCTAATAGGCGCAAGGACTGAAATTTCGGTGGAGAGAGCTAGTCGGATTACATATAATATCTAAGTTGATCTCGGTGGAATTTGAACGCAGAATGTCAATGATCCAGAACAAATGGCGTTTAAGCATTTTGTCCGACGCACTAACGAGTCTGCCAACTAATTTCGAATACAACAAGGCACGCGGCCCTGACATTTGGGGAAGCGGAGCCTTGTTAGTTTACATCACTGGTATTTTATCAAACACATGGAGAAAAAAAATTAAAAGTTAGGTATTTTATCAAACACGTGGGGAAGAAAGGAAAAGTTGGGACCCCGGCAGGATTTGAATTCGGGAACTAAGCTGGGTTTTTTTTTTGGGGGGGGGGTCCTTTTAGTGTTTCGGTGACTACGGTAGTTACTGACCACTGGTGGTTTTTTTTACATAGTGTGGTGACAATCGTTCATAGTATGGTGTTAGTAGATTTTAATGGTTGGAATAGTTTACGTGGTGGTGGTTAGTTAGAATAGTTCCTTCCAAATTATCTTTTCAGTTTCCTTGTTTCAAATATGCTTCGTAAAAGACGTAGGGATCAGTCATTCAACTTGCGCGCGCGCGCGCGCGCG
Organism: Octopus bimaculoides; assembly: GCF_001194135.2. Lineage (NCBI taxonomy): Eukaryota > Metazoa > Mollusca > Cephalopoda > Octopoda > Octopodidae > Octopus > Octopus bimaculoides. Next base: position 49,258,054 of record NC_068995.1, on the reverse strand, counting down.
CACGCACACACGCATGCGCGCACGTACGAACGAACGAATGTGCGTTGGTCTTCATACTCTTAATTAATATATATGTAGTGTTATAAGTTCAAATCCAAAGATTTATCAATCGTGAGTTGATACCACAAGCTCCACTAACATATACAGGTATACGTGTTGACCACTTTGCAATGCATTCCTGCCCGTTTCTCTGTCTGTCTGTCTGTCACTTTCTCGTATAGATGTGTGATGGAAAGTCATAATTTATAAATAAAATGCTAAGAAAAAATATAAAATTTGAACGAAGAGCGAGTAAAATAGCAGTTACTTGTCTGTAAAACTACCTGTCTGTTTCGATCCTGTCTGTGGGCCCTCCTATTTTTAGAACTGGTACATGCATAGAATTACTAAAACTATTAATATTATCATACAATAAAACTATTATTAAGTTCATGCATTAATTAATAAATAATGCTAATACTAAATTCTTGCAGCCAGAAGAAGGGAAGAAATTGTAGCAGTGGGGTAGGGCTGGAGAATTTGTTGAAATGAATTGATCTCAGTACTTTGAGTGGTGTTTCGATTTAATTTTGCCGAATCGAATCCGAAAAACTGACATGTAAAGTTGATGACGGTAGCAGGATTTGAACGCAGAACGTAAAGGAACGGAAGAAATACTGAAAAAGTATTTTGTCCGATGTTCTCTAACGATACTGCCACTACCGTATTACATAAGGATTTCTTCTGATTTAAGCAAAAGGGCTCTAATTTTGGTGGGAGGGGTCAAGTCGATTACATCGATCCCAGTGCTCGCCTAGTACTTATTTTATCGACCCACAAAAGTATGAAAGGCAAAGTTGATCTCGGTTGGAGTTTGAACTCGGAACGTAAAAAGACAAGACGATATACTGCTTACGCATTTTGTCCGGGGTGCTAATTGGTTCTGCCAGCTCGCGGTCTTAATCCGCCTTCTCATTTTTAAATCAGATCTACTGATTTTTTATTGGCCACAAGGGCCAAATAAGCGAATACAACACAATAGCAAAGACGAAATACTAAAACAGAAATCAGTAGGGTACATTTTTATAACGTACATGGATGGAGTAAAAGGGTAAGAAGAACACAAAACACAATATTACTACATGAAATACCTGACAGTACTAGTGAAAGATGCCCTTCCAAGATAGGGTACCCAAGTTGGCGAGGGTATTAATGATCAAATAGTGATTCAGGGTACAACATGCGCACACATCCACACCCGGATGCAGAGAAAAAAAAGTCATCCTTCAGCCGCATAAGTTTTCAAGGCCCTTATAATTTATTTATCCACTCCATACACTATTTTAATAATATTATTAATAATAATCCGTTCTACTATATGCACAAGGCCTGAAATTTTGGGGGCTAGTCGATTACATCGAACCCAGTGCGTAATTGATGCCTAATTTATCGATCCCGAAAAGATGGAGAGCAAAGTCGATCCCAGTAAGAAATTGACGTAAAAAAGGGACGAAATGCCGGCGTGCTTAATGATTCTGTCAGCTCACCGCCTTTAATAATAGTATAATAATTAGTTTTGCTTTATTAAGCTCAATGGGTGTTTCAGTTTTATCGAAAAGTTCTCCTTCTCTGGCGAAAGGGGAAATTACCTGCAACGGATCGTCGTCCTATCCAGATGAGGAGAAAACTCATCTACTTAAGAGAGTAAGCAAACCGGTAT
>NC_068995.1:49255061-49256261 GCF_001194135.2 Octopus bimaculoides | reverse complement strand
TTCCTGGCTACGAAGACCTTTTTTTTTTTTATGTGAAGTTAACGCGTGATAAAACTAGGATTACTACACAGGAGGATCGGCTTGAGATTTCTCGCTTCTTCTTCAGAGATCGGATCAGATCTGATTGAAAACCATTATTCTATAATAGTTCAAAATAAAACTTTTATTTCGTTGGAACATTGTGACTCATTGAAGGGGGTTAAATAACATTTATTTTTAATTAAAAAGTAACTTTGGTTAAAATATAAAAGCTAATGGAAATTTTCAAACTAATTTTCCTTTCCCCTAACAGTAATGGCGGCGGTGGCAATGGTGGGTTTTTCTCTTTTTCTTATTCTGATCGAAGTTTTTTAAGAACCTGGGGCAAGGGATATATTGGAGGACATGGAACCCATTTAAGGGCTGGGTTAGAGGCAATGAGGGATTAAAAGTAACTTTTTCTCTCTTTGGTTCATTAAGAGATTAAGTAGTTTTTCCTTCTGTTAATTTTATTACCATCGTTCCAAAAATATGGTAAAAAATGCTTTGCGTCATTTCGTCCGTCTTTTACGTTCCGAGTTCAAATTCCGCCGAGGTTGACTTTGCCTTTTCATTCTTTCGAGGTCGAAAGATATAAATTAAATAACCAGTTGCGTACTGGGGTCGATGTAATCGACTTAAATAAATCCCTTCCCCCAAATTTGAGGCCTTGTGCTTCCATTCCAGTGGAAAGGATCATCATTATTATTATTATTATTATTATTATTATATATTGTTATTTATTGTTATTGTTTGCCTTTTTTATATACAAAGCATACACAGACACAGTCAACGCTCACACGCACACTCCCCCCTCTAACCGTGAATGAATGAATGAGAGAGAGAGAGAGAGAGAGAGAAAGGTGGGGGTAGAAAGAGAGAATGAGTGAGTGAGTAACTAGGTTAAGGATGCTGAAAAGTAGAACTTGTTAGCTTTATAATAGTCATCAGTTGTGCAAAGAACTGCTCTACGATGTTGCTGTTGTTGTTGTTGTGTAACACACCGTACCTCCTGCCTTTTTTACACAGTCAGTTACATGCTTCAGTAGGCAGCTTCTCTAATAACTAGAACAACAACAACAACAGCTATTGCTTTCTACATATAACACTTTTTATTGTGAAGACAGACGGCGGTTGGAGATGTGTTTTTTCTTTTCTTTTTTTTTTTGTTTGTTAGCTTTA
>NC_068995.1:49248270-49249541 GCF_001194135.2 Octopus bimaculoides | reverse complement strand
TATATATATATATATATATATATATATATATATGCATGTCTATATATATATATATTTATGTGGAGAATGGACCAACAAATACATACATATATATATATATATATATACACACATACATACATGCATGTATATATATGTACATATATGCATGTATATATATATATAATATGTATATATTATATGTATATATATGTATATATATATATGTACATGTATGTATATATATATATATAAATGATATAGATGTATATGATATATATAAGATAAATTCAAATAAATATTCAAACGCATAATTTAATCGTATATAAATTTATTCTTTTGTATATTTATTTGTATATTCGTTCATATCTACTACATATGTGTATGTATATACACACGCACGTAATACACGTATGTATATTTCACACACACACGCACACACATATAGTATAATGTGTTGTCTGGGTGTTAAATATTACGCATGTGTGCGTGTTTGTGTGTGTATGAGATATATATGTGTGTGTTTCAATGCCAGTAATAATTAAACAACTCAGTTTTTTTTTTCTTTTTCTAACAACATTGAACTGTCATACAATTACACAATAACATTGTAAACACACCATCTGTCATTTTCGTTAAACAACGACGTTATTGTTTTTCTTTTTGCGGTTGTTTCGTATGTGACTGCTGAATTCGTCTGTTGCCTTCCTCATTTATATACCGAAACCCCTGCAATATTATTATTATTATTATTATTATTATTATTATTATTATTTATTAAAGGAATGGATCGAGATTTTGCTGTTAATTTATTTGTCGTTTATTTTATTTACTGATACCGTTTTCTTTTCTCTAATTAATTGATTTCCCACCAGTCACACGAAGAGAGTATTATAAGTAAATGAAAATAGAAGACGAATAGAAATTAGTTCTGAGATTCAAGAGATGCTGATAGAGGAAATATAACAGAGAGAGAAGCCAGAGGAGACGTGTGCGTGTAACGGATATATATATATATATATATATATATAACGTATGTGTTGATGTATACAAAATCTGTGTGTAATCTATATAACATGAATGAATACATTATATATGTGTATAAGTGTGTGTGTGTGTGTGGGGGTGTACTTTTGTGTATGTGTGTATACTATACATATGCATGTTTTCTCTGAATCATTGATGAACAGCGGCAAACCCAACATTGATACGTACATAATAAATATACATATATATTATATCACTATATAATACACACACACACACACACACACACACACACACACACACAC
>NC_068995.1:49241655-49248170 GCF_001194135.2 Octopus bimaculoides | reverse complement strand
ACACACACACACACACACACACAGAGTAAACATATATATATCACAGCTATTGACAGGTGGTTAAAAAAGCACAGCCTATCAACGTCAGTTCGTAACCCTTATGTTCTGGGTTCCAGCCCACTTCTTGCTGTCAAAGTTAATGTCTTTTTTACCGCTGACTTGGTCCCCTCCAAACTGTTCCTTCAGTGTGAAATTGGATAAGCCTGTGTACCTGTATTTCAAGGGTTTGTAGCACAGCAGAGGTCATCGCTTCTAGATCCCTTAATAAACATGCGAACCCATCCAGTGGAGCAAAAACAGGTAGATTTATATTAACTAGGTGAAGGGCGGAAAAAATGAAATGCTCATCGTCGAAACTGACGGAGCATCAGTTTAATTTATTCTCAAATAGTACAGATGATCACTGGTTCGCTCCTCTGTGTGGTTATAAAGGTGTGTGTGTACGTGTGTGTAACCTTATCTGTTCTCCTTGCTAATTTATATGCTCAACTTGTGTGTGTGTGTGTGTGTGTGTGTGTGTGTGTGTGTGTGTGTGTGTGTGTGTGTATATATATATATACACACAATATATATATATATATATATGTATGTAGTCAGATGTATTCAAACTCTACCAGAATCTTATAGATACTCATATTCACGCGCACGCACACACACACACACACACACACACACACACACACACGTATGAATATACACACATCATATATATATATGTATGTATTTATATACATACATAAGCACATATGTATGTAGATAAATATATATCTGATATATGTTACAATGTTTTATGTATGTTATAAATACCATACATATGCATATATATATATACACGTGTGTGTGTGTATGTGCATATATGTATATATATATGCATGTATACAATGTATACATACTTGATATACAATCAACATTAATCTGAAAGAAAAAAAATCAAATTGTCGATATTTCTTCACCTGTATTAATTGATTTAAAGCTTGTTCTGTTAATTATTTTCATTGTATGCTTCCATAGTAAATATATTCTGAAACCTTCCCTTGTTTGTTAAGATATACAAAACACATACACAGACATACAGTTGTATAAAGGAATGCAAATATATACATATGTACATATGTGTATCTGTGTGTGTGTGTATGTGTATATGTGTGTATCTAATATATATGTATATGTGTATGTATGTATTTATATATATATGTGTATGTGTGTGTGTATGTGTATATATATATATATATATATATATATATATGTGTGTGTGTGTGTATACACACGTATATATTTATATACATATACACTCATACACACACACAGACATATATACATCCACACATACATAAATATGTGTATTCGTTTATTTACGCATCACCATGTCTATGTGTATGTGCTATGTATATCTAGTAACAACAGCATGTTTATATATATATATATATATATATATATATATACGTTTTGTGTGTGTGTGTAATGTTTATATTTATAATTTTTGTGTTTGTTTGCATGTATGTTATTCATTGTATCTCATTTTCTGCCAAAAAAACATCATCTAAAAATAGGCATTTGTTTAAAAATTCAAATATGTAGAAAGATGTTGGTGCATATTGTATGTAAAAAGTACATGTATGTACCACGTACACTTCTCATCTATACATAGGTGTATGTCTATAATAGTAGGTATGCGTGTAGGCATACATACATACATACATGTACATATATACACACACTCATGTCCAAAATACTTGCATATATGTTCGTATATGTTACGGACAAATACACATACATATCTATGACATATACGCACTCACACGCACACAGATATACACGTATGACATATATATATAGATACATGAAATTCTGTGTGTGAATGTTTACAATTGTTTGTTTTTTTTCTATCATTTATTTGATTACTTTTCATAGCCACATCTCTCATTATTTCTCTTTTCTTTTTTCTCTCCCTTTTCTTCTCTCCCCAAATTTCTTTAGCTGTCCAGCGAGGACGCGTGCCGCCAACACAACATCCCGGATTTCCCGGACAGATGGCTCTTACGAATGGAGACCCGCTAAACGGACATACGTACCTGTCAAGCTTCATATCAATGCTGATTCGGGCCGAGCCCTACCCTACGTCACGCTACGGTCAGTGCATGCAACCAAACAATATAATGGGCATTGAGAACATTTGTGAACTAGCGGCCAGATTGTTGTTCAGTGCGGTCGAATGGGCACGAAATATCCCCTTTTTTCCGGACCTTCAGGTTGCAGATCAAGTAGCTCTCTTACGGCTCAGTTGGAGCGAATTGTTCGTTTTAAATGCTGCCCAGTGCTCTATGCCGTTACATGTAGCACCGCTGTTAGCTGCTGCTGGGCTTCATGCTAGCCCAATGGCAGCTGACAGAGTTGTAGCTTTCATGGATCATATAAGAATATTTCAGGAACAAGTTGAAAAATTAAAGGCACTTCACGTCGATTCGGCGGAGTATAGTTGTTTGAAAGCGATCGTGCTATTTAGTTCAGGTAAGTTTAAGTTTATTAATTTTCATCAGAAATATCTTTTTTATCTTCTGTAAATTTATTTCAATTTTCTTGAATTTTGTCCATTATTTGATCATCTTTTTTCCTTTTTTTTTTTATGTACGTCTGTGTATGTCAAATGTTCTTTGTATCGTAATTTTTTTTCTTGTATGGAAAATTAAATCTCTGTTTTCAGCCATATTTTTTGATGTAGGGGTTTTGTAAAATGACGTATGACAAAACTTGCTTCCATGATATTGTCGAGAATAACGATGGTGGTGATGATGATGCTGATGGTGGTGATAAAATTAGAAGCAATCATAAGAAATAGTTTTAATAATGATAATAATAATAATAATAATAATAATAATAATATAGTGATTTCTAAATTAGATGCAAAACCCAAATTATGACGATAACGTTAGCAACAATCCTATAAGTGGTGGTAGTGGTGGTGGTGGTGGTGGTGGTAGTAGTAGTAGTAGAAGAGTTGATGGTTTCATAGGGGCTTAGATGAGGGGGGACATCATAAGGACAGTAATAAAAATTATTATTATTATTATAGCGACAATTTCCAGAATTGGGTACAAAGACAGCCCACCTTCCCTCGCTCATATCATCAATTTAACAAGGCAATGGGATCGCCACAGTACTTGATTTATTATAACTTTTCCCCAGTTATATAACAGGTACCGCCTTGCATTGGTCACGAATCTGTTCGTAACGTCGAGAGGAAATCAAGTAGTAATGGTGCGTGGAGAATTGCCATGACAGAAATTTTGCAAGACGGAACGAGTTTGCTTTCGGGTTCCATTGTCGAAAAGATGTGCCACCCCCCACCTCCACCATTCCGCTTCAGAAATTCACGCCACCTTCTTTTTTCCGTGCCTCTCTAAATAATAAGACCGCGTGCTCGAGTGTTATAAAGTTTGAATCTACTAGTAATATAAATTAGTGCTTTGTTCTCTAATAAAAGAAATTTCTATATCCTTATATCCCAACCCTAGCGGGATTTGAACTCGGGACTTGAAGTTAAAACTTCGCTTAAATTTTATCACAAGTCGTCGTTTTTATTTAGCGTTCAGTGTGTTTCTACCGTATGTTCTGAGCTGTCACTTTTACCAAGTTGACATTGCCATAGAGCTTATTCATTAACAGTATCAAATACAATCAGTGTTATGGTCTTGGTATTTACTTCATCAACCTCCGAAGGGATTAAAGGCCGTTTTGAGATTAACAAGTTCGAGCCCTAGCACGCAGAGTAAACGCTTACTGTGTAGCAAGACATTGAATTAATTCTTCACTCAACTACTTATGTTTTCTAATAATTATGTTAGTTTATAATTTAGACGCACGGTCTGAAATGTATCCTAAATAGAGTTAGCTGATTACATCGACTTTAGTGCATGTTTAGAACCGTGTTTTATCAACCCTCAAAGGGATAAACAGCAAAGCTGACCTCGATAGGAGTTGAACTCAAAACGTAAGCTGTCGGGAAAAATACAGCGGGCAATTTCAGTCTGATACTGTAAAGATTCGTTCAATCTGCTGTTGAGTACATCGACTCTAGTACTTTATTCGTACTTTCATTTATCAACCCCACTAAATGATAAAGGGGGAAGTCGATCTCGGAAATATTTGATCTCAGATCATAATAAAGTGCCAGGACAATACGGCAGGACGTTCTGTCCGACACGATAACGATTCGGCCAACCTGCCTATTCTTATGCCACTGATAATGATTCCTAACGAAAGTACAAAGTCTCACACATTTATAAAGGTTGATACCCTGCGTCTGCTGGTACTCATAATAAACCTTGGAAGGGCATAAGGTCGGCTACTATGGGTTTTGATCTTGGGACAGGAAGAACTTCAAGATTAAATGATGTTAGGGAAGGAAGGAAAGACTTCAAGATTAAATGTAACAAGACATTTTTAAGGCATTCTACACCTTTGTCATCTGCAGCTATAATGTTAACAAAGCGGTATCAGACTACATAACGGGGGATAAAGGAAAGATCACTCTGGAGAACGGGGGATCAAGGAAAGATAACTCCTGGAGGCAGGAGAGCATTCTTTATACTAAGCACCTAGCTTGGGCTCTCCTGTTGGTAGGTGGGAACATCGTGGCGTAGGATGTGTCCTGGGCATTTTAAACCTGACACTGCTGATCGCTCCCCGGATCTGAACACAGATCATTTCTTCAAAACAGAAAGAGAGGATGAGAAAGAAAAATGAGAAGGAAATTCGATTCCGTCACTAGCTTGGTATTTTGTTTATAGACTCAGAAACAATAAAAAAGCAAAGTTATCTCGACGGGATTTGAACTCGTAACGGATACACCAAAGCAAGAGAAGAGTGTGAATGCTAGGTAGATGGGGTCATTATTAAAAATTTTAACTAAATGTTGGTAAATATTTGATAAAAAGGATGGTTTGTTGGTCGATTATGTGACGAATACCCAACTTTTTTTCACCGGTATCATCATCCTCTGTACAAATAGATGGAAATGAAAGTTCAGCTCGTCAGTATATGATCTGAAACGCATGTACGTATTCAAGGTCACACTTATCGTGTAACAGATGATGTTTAAGGAGTCACTGACTTCCCTAGGATAACAACGGTGAAATTGAGCTTCTTGGTGGTAACTGTGCTGGTTGGTAATGGCAGTGCAAGTCCTTGATACTGTTTTTATTTAGAATTCATTCTTCTTCTTTTTCAAAACTGGATCGTCTTATATGAATCTTTTTTATTCTTTGTGTTCAAACGTTACTTCTGTATTATTGTGGCTATCCAGGGCCATTAAAATGAAGTGCCAGTCAAATTACTAAGGTCGATTGTATGAACCACCCCTTCTCAAATTGCTGGCCTTCACCCTAAATTATTATTATTATTATTATTATTATTATTATTATTATTATTATTATTATTACCACCAGGGTGACGAGCTGGAGGGTAGCGTGAAGTCTTAATCGTTAGCTCCCCGGACAAAAAGGCTTAGCGCCATTTCGTCCGTCTTTACGTTCTTAGTTCTGCCGAGGTCGACTTTGCTGCGTTTCGTCCTTTCGGTATTGATAAAATAAATATCAGTCAAGAACTTATCCCCTTAATTTCCAATCTCGTGCCTTTCGTAAAAAGGATCATCATTATTTCCAATTCTAATTCATATAATTTTTTTTTTTAAATCCACAAATGTTTTGGCGGGAAAATAAGTGGTTGATTAGAACAGTCAGTTCTGATTTGAACTTGGAACATTAAAGCCTGACGAAATGTTGCTAACGATTCTGCCAGCTCGCCGCCTTAACAATAATAATCCTTTCTACTATAAGCACAAGGCCTGAAATTTTGGAGGAGGACAGTAGTCGATCACATAAACCTCAGTATTTCACTGGCACTTGATTTATCGACCCTGAAAGGATTATTGTGTATATACATCTATACTATATAAATTTTCAATACTCATTTTGTTGTGTGTCATTCGGCTTAACATACTTGAGTAGTTTAACCTCATTTTTATAGTGCATTTTCTATTTTTATTTATTTATTTATTTTATTTTCGTTAATTGAAATACCACCGGTGGTGAGATGAATCTACAGTCCCCCCCCCCGCCCCATTATAGTAAGAAGAAAATGGGTTCGATAAAGTAAGAATACTAATAAAGTGCACTAGTCTATTTAATTGGTTTGTCTAAAGAGGCGTCACCATCATCATCATCATCATCATCATCTCGGAATATTTTTCACACATGAATGTGTTTAGTGGTAAAGGCCTTCAGAAACACTCGGTGCAATTGTGTACGTATGTGTGCGTGTATGCATGTATGTATGTATGTATGTATATGCTCATATACACTCCGCATGCGCATGCGTTGGTGCGCAAAAGGCAATTTTTGGATGGCCATAATGACGGCGATGTTTGTGGTATTGGTTGTGGTCTTGGAGTTGCTGCTGTAGCTGGCGGCGGTGGTGGTGGTGTTTAATATTATATATATATATATATATATATATAT
>NC_068995.1:49239348-49240903 GCF_001194135.2 Octopus bimaculoides | reverse complement strand
TATATATATATATATATATATATGTAATGTGTGTATGCATACATGTATATTATACGAGGTGAGTTCAAAAACTGTCCGATTTTAGTTTTTCCCGCCAAAACTAATGCCGCGTGGGCAAAAGAAGTTCAATTCCGCCGAAGTCTACTTTGCTTTTCATCCTTTCGGGGTCGATAAATTAAGCCCCAGCAAAACATTGGAGTCGATGTAATCGACTTGTCCCTTCCCCTCAATATTTGAGGCATGTGTCTCCAGTAAAAAGGATTATTATTATTATTGAGTGAGAGAGCAGTGCATGCCATCAAAGTGACACTGGGGTACAAATATACGAAGCCCATTATATCCATCATGACTACCCGTCTAAGGGTACACCAGGTACATGCATCACAACCACATGTGCACGACATGGTGATCTCAAATCAAGATAAACAGCGCATGACCTCGCAGGTGGCGCCCAGTTAGAATTTTCTTCAGGTCGAGTAGCCCATCCAGCTCAAAAGGTCCCTGAATAAGGTTTGTTTAAGGATGTTGAGCAAAACACCCATGTTTTCAAAGGTGAATTATTCAAACCCCTAATAATTCCTCTCAACACATGGCTATGATGCTCCCCCACTACTTCTGCTCACGATCAGAGATGCACATATTGTTGTTATTATTATTATTATTATTATTATTATTATTATTATTATTATTTGGTACAAAGGACTTCAATAACCTAAGGTAGGGTAATGAGAAATTATGATGTTGATGTTTTTTTGCATGTAGTCAATATCATCTAATGATGAGGAAGAAAATAATGATACAATCCAAAAGGTTGTCATTCGTTGTCCAATGAGTAATCAATAGATGCCTAACACTGCTTGGTAATGATTATTGATTACCCACAAGCCCGAAACTACCTGTGAAACCTGCGTGGTATATTTTATTTGGTGGTTTGAAGGGATGCAAAATTGTCCGTTGATGAATTACGTTTGGAACTCCCATCATGAACACTTACAGCGCCGGAAACAGGTGGTCTCTAATGTGACGGAAAACACTGGTCTCTCTTAGTGAGCCGGAAGTCACTAATTTTTCTGGTGGGTCGCTCGAAATTCTGTGTTCACCAAAAGAGAAACTTCTAAATACGAACACTAGCGAATAGTAGCAGAGAATACCAGAACATGTGATTATGACGTCAGTGGTTTGTAGTAAGTTCAGACGTTTTATGCGTCCGCCAGGCAGTTTGTTGTTCGATCAATTTTTTTTCTTTCTTCATTATTGGTATCTAACAATTTTATCTTCGCTAGAAAACCTTTTCTAATGAATATCAGTAGCACTACACCCTCATAAGGTATGATGAATACATGGTGTATACCTTCCATCAAAGGAGTAAGTTCAAATCGTGATTATTTGTCCATTTACATGCAAATAAAATGAAACTCAGTTTTTGAAAAAACAAAAGTCGGCGTGAATTGGACCCAGAGGTGATGGTCAGATAGACCACGTGAACTAGTCACCCTCTGGTATATGTGTGTGTGTATATATATATATATATATATATATATATATATATATATAT
>NC_068995.1:49233335-49238940 GCF_001194135.2 Octopus bimaculoides | reverse complement strand
TATATATTGATATATTGCTAAGAGAACATATTTATATCATCTATCTATATAATATATATTTGTTAATTTATTTCGCTTGTTAATTCTACTTTGTGTTCTATTTTTGTTTGCAATAAACACCCATATGTGTGTGTACATTTATTACATATACGCATATGCACTAACTCTATATTTCTCATTTCTCGCCCGCACCCCATAGTACCCATCCTCTTCTGTTTTCTCTCCATTCACGCCTTTTCTTTTTCTCTTTTTTTTTACCCTATTTCGTGGACTTTTGTGTATTCTTTCATTTCAAACTACCACCTCTACTCTATCACCTGTTCACCGTCACACACTTCCAAGCATATTTTTGTCTACCCTCCTCTCTCTCTCTCTCTTCCCCTGTCTTGACAACCCATCCTATCACTTTTTGCCCTTCGTCGTCATTGGCCTAGCTTCTTTCTGTCTGTCGGTCACACTCTCTCTCTCTCCCAAACACACTCATAAACACACGCAGAGCCTACGGACACTTAACTCAAACTCACGCAAGAACACAGTATCTCCGTAACACTTTCTTGCGCGCACACTCCCCACCTGTCATTTCTCTTTCTTTTACCTTACCCTCCATTCATCAACCACCGGAGCCACCGCCGTTGCCGCCATCACAACAACAATACTACATTCTTCTTATACAGCCCTCTCCCCATCTACTCTAGAAACATACGCATATATATATATATATATATATATATATATATAATATATATATATACACCTACATACGTACACTGACAGCCAATAGTAAACGCGAGAGAAATTTGCAAGCTTTCTGCTCTACATGACATTGCTATTTGACACCAAATCTTCTCGATTTGCTTCAACGGAGACAAGAACAACCACAGCAACAACAACAACACTTAAAAGGGAAACAATTACACGACAACAATAATGACAAAAAAAAAAAAGTTCGTAAAATAAAACGTAATCGAGAAAGAAAAACTCAAGAAAAAACAAGGTCAGATTTGCACAATATATAAAGCAAAATAATAATAATAATAATAATAATAATAATAGTGGTGATGGTGGTGATTGAAGATGATGATGGCCTCAAAAATGTGAAAACGAGGACAAATGTGTGTTACGAATGTGGAATATTAGCAAAAATAAGTCATAGGTCGTGTGTGTTGTGTGAGAGAGAGGGAGAGAAAGGGGGAGGAAAGAGAGAATTGGTAGTGGTTAGAGGAGAAGAGATATGACAGAGGGAGAAGAGGCGTAGAAAGAATAAGTGAAATGGGGGTATCGGGGCCGAGGTAGGGGGTGGAGTTTATTACTCGTACAGATAGATATACATATATATTTATGTGTATATATCCCCCTCCCTGTGTGTGTGTGTGTGTGTGTGTATAAATACATATATATTGGGCATACACTGGTCTGACGAAGGCCAGCCAACTGAAACTTCGAAGTCACTAACAGCTCTTTTCTTATTAAAAGTTTAATGAACAGGTGCTCTACTAAAAGTATTGAGTAACTCTTCAGTTTAATGTTAGATTGACATAAAAACAAGTGTGTGTTTGTTTGTGAGAATGTGCATTTGCAGGGTGTGATCACTGAAAGGATAAGATTTCAGCCATTTTATGTCTCTCTGTCATTATTAGGTCGAGTTTGAAAACAGGTTTCAATCTTGTTCATAATCATACTAGCCACATCAGTACGCGTTTCAGTCTTGTTATTTACCGCAACTAATTAATTAGAAGTCATTAGCATAGATAAGAACGATACAAAACTTTGATGCACCCGCATTTATCCTGTCCTGATTCCCTTTTCCAAAAATTAATAATTAAATAAATGAATGAATATTTGTTATGACTTGTATGTAACGAGTATTGAAGCTCTACCGTTTCTACTGTCCCTGACGCATCTAGTCTTCCATCCCCACGTTATACATCTTTGTTTTCTTCTTATTGACCAATATTAACCAATGCATTCCATCCTTGACCTATCCTTTATAGAAGTATCCGGGACCAGATTATCGAATTTACCTTTTTTTTTAGTAAGGCTGTAATGTCATTTGAGTGATAATTGGTTGCTATTCCTTGCACATGGAACGACCAAAATAGAGGATAAACAGTGCGATTGGTACATGTATATACATACACGTTATACACACACACATACATAAACCCATATACAAACGGGTCAGCGATTCTGTTATTCTATTACAGCTTTAACAACAACAATAATAATAATTATTATTATTGTTATTTATTTGCCACCAGTGGTGACAGATATCGTATATAGACACACATACGCATATATATGGTGTGCATATGTGTATATACATATATATATATATATATATATATATATATATATGTGTGTGTGTGAATGAGTGTAGAGCGCAAACATGTGTGTTGCACGCATTGTTATATGGCTTCCAAGGTTTTTCAGAAACACGTTTTGCAAATGTGTGCCTGACGTGAGTATGCACGATTAAGTTTGGATGCGTGTATATATTAACTTTCGTACGTACTTACGTGTGTGCGTGTCACTGTGTAACACAAATTCATAAGGTGTATGCGTGAATGTGTACGAGTATTTATGTGCGTGTGTGATATATGTGTGTGTGTGTGCATGCTTATGTGTGTGTTTGTGTTTGATTGTGTGAAATATTCTGTTGATTTAACCGAGCATGTGTAAAATTATTAACGCCTGGTCGTCATCCACCACAGCTGCCTCTGTTTCTCTCTCTCTCTCTCTTTCACTCCCTCCGTCTCCCTCGCCCTCTCCCCTTCACGTCCCTTCCATCATCGCCGCCGCTGCTTTGCTTTATATCACTTGAAGACTCAGCTCCGGCACCAGACACAGCCCCACCATAAGCAGCGCAGCCCCCCACTAACCACCCATCATCCGTTTCCTGCATGCTACTTCTCTAATTTCACTCCTAATAATTTATTTTCTATAGCCTTATTACACATACATACACACTGTGTGTGTGTGTGTGTGTGTGTGTGTGTGTGTGTGTGTGTGTGTGTGTTGATAGACTAGGCACCAAGCCAATTTTCGTAAGAGGGAGACAGAGAGAGTCCGAGAGAGAGAGAAAAAGTGAGAGAAGAAGGCAAGGAGGTTTAAGAGTCTCAGTTCACTGACCTCAATATATAACTGGTGCTTATTGTTATCGTCTGCAGACGGATGGATTTGGAAGAAGTTATTTAATCTTCAGAACGAAGAAAGTGGGTGTGGCATTTTGCTGCACGAGGCATGTAGAGCGGCGCTTTTACCGGAAGTCTCTTATCAATTTTCAATGTCCTTGGGTGTTAAATGTAATATTTAGTAACTTCAAAGAAGATCTGAGGAGTGTCAGGACACCTAGTGATCTCGTCATTTCAGAGCAGCTTTAAAAGGTTTTATTTGCTACCCCCGTTTACAAAATGAAAACTGACCCAAACAGGATATACGACTGCCATTGTAACATTTTCTAAATCACTTTGACTTACTCTTAACTCAGCGTTATTGACACGGCACGACAGTCCATCGAGAATAGCGTCTCTATTGGTTAGCTTGCAGACTTTTTATTTATTATAACGCCTTATTCCGCAGAACGACACACACCGAGGCAAAAGCGAAGCAGATGGTAACTCGCGTCGTCACTCTAATATTACTTACCCTTTTATTATTATTATTATTATCTTTTATTTGTTTTCAGTCATTAGACTGCGGCCATGGTGGAGCACCACCACCTTGAAGAATTTCAAGTCGAATGAATCGGCTTCAGACTACTTCTTTATTTTCATCTTTTAATGAAAGCCTGGTACTTTTATAATCTGTCGGTCAATATTGCCGAACCGCTACCTTACGGAGACGTAAGCACACCAACACCGGTTGTCAAAGAGACACAAACACACACAGGCACACACATATACACACAAATACACGCACACTTCGTGATCCAAGTGAGATCATTGTTGAATATTTTCTTTCAAGTTTAAAAACAAAAGATACCTACAGTGGATTCGAACACTTGACAAACTCCTAACTAATTTAGTTCGAACTTCAGAACCATTCGTCGCTAAAAGAAACTTACTCAGGCTCTCGGCACAACGTTCGTTCCTCCTTTGCGCTCTTCTCTCGATCACGGGGGGGGGGCGGTCTAGAGAGGCTTGCTTCCGGTAAACGATAACGCCTGAGGAGGAACTAACGTAACAACAAAGTTATTTCATCGTCATAGGCGTCGTCACCAGCAGCACCACCACTACCATCATCATCATCATCATCATCAACGACAGCAACAACTACAACAATACCAATAAACTTCATAATATGCAAGGGAACCGAATACAAAATATTCCGCCATTATCATCGACGCGTGTTTGTGTCATCGCATAAATGTAATTGGCTCAATCATGTACAAATCTATATATATTTTTGTGTATGTACCCACACACACATGTATATATTATATATACACATATATATGTATGTATATATGTATTATATATATATATATATATATATAATGTATATGTGCATTTACATAGAAGTATATATATATATATATATATATATATATATATATATACACGTGCGTGTACATATGTGTATATAGGTGTGCATACATGTATATATATATATATATGTGTGTGTGTGTACGTGTATGTATATATTTATATAGATATGTGTGTGTGACCGTATTTACGTTTGTGTATATATAATATACTATTTATATATTTATACCCTGTCTATATTTATATATTTTTGTGTCTCGAGTGTTTATTCAATGGTTTTCCTCTCTCACTGTTTATAAATAATGCCATGCACACACACACACACATACACACACACACACACACAGAGGCTGTTTCTCTTTCGCTTTCTCGCACCATTTCTCTCCGTCTCTCTCACCTTAATCAATGACTACCACACACCAATATAACAAATATAATTAATTACCTCTCTCTCTTTCTCTCCGTCCGTCTTCCTCTCTCTCTTTCTCTCCGTCCGTCTTCCTCTCTCTCTTTCTCTCCGTCCGTCTTCCTCTCTCTCTTTCTCTCCGTCCGTCTTCCTCTCTCTCTCTCTCTCTTTCTTTCTCTCTCTTTCTCTCTCTCTCTCTCTTCCTCTCTCTTTCTATCTGTTGCTTTCTTTGTCCGTCTGTCTCTCTCTCTCTTGTCAGTAAATGGCAGATCACCAACTATATATCTGTTTGTTGACGCCATTTTCAATTCTTTGCGTTGTATTGATATTGCGTGCATGTGTGTGTGTGTGTGTGTGTGTGTGATTATATTTAGCTTTTATGTTTGTGTATATATTAAAGGGTGCGTACGAACAATTGTGTGTGTGTTTGTGTGTGTGTGTGTGTGTGTGTGTGTGTGTGGACCATCATCGGTACCATCAGCAAATAGCGTCAATGCTTAATATATAACTAACCATCGCCTTCATCACAACCACCACTACCAACACCGCCGCCACCACCACCACCGCCACCTTAGTCACTATAAAACACTATCGCCGATACCGCCGCCGCCGCCACCACCACCAAAGCTTCTTACTCAACG
Source organism: Octopus bimaculoides (assembly GCF_001194135.2). NCBI lineage: Eukaryota > Metazoa > Mollusca > Cephalopoda > Octopoda > Octopodidae > Octopus > Octopus bimaculoides. The sequence goes on along the minus strand of NC_068995.1, from coordinate 49,233,409 downwards.
TTGTCGAAACTGTAATATAATTAAATGAATTTTGAAAGAACAATGGTGTTTTGTGTTTTGTCTACTCTCTGTTT
>NC_068995.1:49231196-49233100 GCF_001194135.2 Octopus bimaculoides | reverse complement strand
ATATAAATATACACATGCATATACATATATAAATATACACATGCATACATACATACATACATACATATATATATGCATGTATATATATATATATATATAAAATATATGCATGTATAAATAAAATATATGCATGTATAAATAAAATATATGCATATATATATATATGCATATATATATATATATAATATATGCATATATAAATAAAATATATGCATGTATATATATATATATATATAAATAAAATATATGCATATATATATATGCATGTATATAGTGTATATATATATATGCATGTATATATATAGTATCTATAGATGCATGTATATAATATAGGGTGTATATAGATGTATATGTGTATAAATGTGCTTACATATATTTGCGTGCATGTGTGTGTATGTGTGTGTGTCTGTCTGTCTGTCTGAATAGTGTATATTTTTATAGACACAGTGAAAGACAGCTGCAAATGAAGATTCACCTAGTTTTGTATACCTGCTGGTGTTGCCATAATTTCAGCCAGAATCTGTAAAACGTGTGTGTGTGTGTGTGTGTGTGTTTGAAACTCGTTTGGCAATTAACTTACTTGATCTCAGGTCGTTGCACTATTTGAATAAACACAAAGACTTCATATTCTCTTTTCGTTTATCTATTTATTTTTAATGGTACTATCTATTATGAAGTGTCAAAACCTCTTGTCGCACAAATGTCAAAAAACGCTTTAAAACTTCATGACTATACTATTAAGAACCCACTGTAAAATGAAACCGAACTTAGTCACTTCTGTAGGTATTCTAGGTAGTATACTAGCTTTTCTGTTGCCTTCTGATCACTAAGATATTTATTCACGCTTCCACTTACACTACTGCATGTTTTCTACCAGCGTGTCCTCAGCTTTATGTGCTCTGTTGTATACTGTCTATCTATAGATGTATTTAGACGTTTCAGTCCATCTGCTGTATGCTATCTGTGTGTGCACTACATGCAGATGTTCACTGATCTGTTCTTTAATCATTTATAGATGTATAAGTTCTGCGAGACGAGCTCAGTTGATCTGTCATTATTCGGAGTCATGTTTTTAGTTGATCAGCTGTGCACTACCTGTAAATATATTAATATTAAAGCGCTACCTATAGAACTTTTACTTATTAAGGTCCAAGCTTTAGTCGATTTGTTGTGCATTACTTCTAAGTATATTACATTGTGGTCAAAGTTAAGGAGGCGAGCTCAACCGTTACTGAGCTGAGCAAAATATGCTTGGCGGTATTTCGTCCGTCTTTACGTTCTGAGTTCAAATTCCGCCGAGATTGACTTTGCCTTCCATCCTCTCGGAGTCGATAAAAGTACCAGATAGAACACCGAAATTGTTGGCTTTGTGTCAAAATTTGAAACCAATATAATTACGACCAAAGTATTAGCTGGTCTTGAGGGCCATGCGTGCGGTCGAAATTTCTGATATTTTACGTGCGACTTCATCGTGGTTGTTGCACTGGTATGATCGCTGTCCAATGACTGAAAGATATAAACGAAAAATGAAGGATTCATCGTCGATATCGACCGACATTCTCCGAGATGTGGATGAGGCATGGTCGGGGTTGGAAGATGAGGATGTGGCTATAAATGAATACAGAAGTGGGTGATCATCATCATCATCATTTAACGTCTGTTTTCCATGCTGGCATGGGTGGAACGCTTTGGCTGTAAACTGGTAAGCTGGGGAGCCTAGATCAGACTCCAGTCTGTTTCTACAGCTCGATGCTCTTCCTAACGCCAAACGCTTTAAGAGTGCAGTGGGTGCTTTTTACGTGCTACTAACAGGGATACCAGTTCTGTATGTATAAATGTATGTGTGTATATGTGTATATATATATGTGTATATGTGTATATATATATGTGTATATGTGTATATA
>NC_068995.1:49229944-49231186 GCF_001194135.2 Octopus bimaculoides | reverse complement strand
CAAACCTACACGTGTATGCAAGATTGAGATTCAAGCTGCCGCAGTTATCTCTCTTTATAAACACACAAGACAACTAGACACACACATACGTACAAACAGGCCCACACATGCATTATACGTGCGAACGCGCAATTAACACGCACAAGTAAACTCGGGTTTTGAAATGTAATGTAATGTAATGTAAATGTGGTCATCGTTATTTACCGTGTTGTAAAGTGGACGAACGGTCAGACAAGAGAGAAAAGGACGAATCAACAGTCAGCCAGGCAGACAGACAGACTGACTGACTTACTTGGTTGGCGGACAAACAGATAAAGTGAAAAGAGATAATTAGATAAATAGTCGCAAATTGCTGTGTATTTGGGCGCGTATATATGTGTATGTATATACATGTGTTTGTGTGCGTATGTATATATATATATTCGCAATGTATGCTCACACACACACACACACACACACACACACACACACACACACACACACACACACACACACACACACACACACACACACACACACACACACACACACACACACACACACACCATATACATATACACGTACGTATATGTATATATATGTTTGTATACATATGCATGATATATATGTATGTGTATATATGTATGCCATATCCTTCTTTTTCATTTGTTGGTTAACACTAACCTTCCCAGTATTTACAGTTCAAACTAATTCTGACTTGATTAGAAGTGGTAGTAGTAGAAGTAGTAGCAGCAGCAGCAGTAGGAGAAACGGTGGAGGTTGTATTAGTGGTGGTGGTGGTTGTGGTGACTTTTTATTTTTTCATGAATGAGACAATTTCTCGTATATAGGAAGGCGATTCTTCTAGTTGTTGCCTGTGTATGCATGTATGTGTATATACATATATATATATATATATATAAATATATATATACGTATATATGTGTGTGTATATATGTATGTTTATGTATATGTATATATATATATACATGTATATATATATATGTATGTATGTATATGTGTATATATATGTATGTATATGTGTATATATATGTATGTATATGTGTATATGTATATGTATGTATATGTGTATATGTATATGTATATATATATGTATGTATATATACATATATATATATGTGTGTGTGTACATATATATGTATGTGTATATATGTATGTGTATATATATATATGTATGTTTATGTATATATATATACATATGTATGTGTATATATGTATGTGTATATATATATATGTATGTTT
>NC_068995.1:49227952-49228290 GCF_001194135.2 Octopus bimaculoides | reverse complement strand
TACACGTGACCGTACCACGCATTTAGGTTTATTTGCTTATTAAATACCACATGCATCTTACAGCTGTAATGTATGTATATATATATATATATATATATATACAAAACGACAGACGGACAGGCATAGAGAGAGTTCGGCAGACTGTTATAAGACATTCATCTCCAGAGCAGTATGCATACGTAAAGATGTCTAGGTGTAGTATGTGTATGTTTGTAGTTTCATATGAATACTTTCTTAGCGCGATTAAACAGAATGATTTTTCTGAATTTTGAAATAAAATGAAAAAAAAAAAGAAGCTTACGAGTTCAATGTGAATGTTGAGAACTCCCCCCAACACC
>NC_068995.1:49226603-49227852 GCF_001194135.2 Octopus bimaculoides | reverse complement strand
ACACACACACACACACACACACACAAAAAACGACAAAAACTGTAACATTTATAAAACAAGATGGTAGTGTTTGTCACTAACGAAATTGAATTCATCGCAGACTGGCGTTGTCTTCCAGATAACCCCTCGGTAACGTCACGTGACTGTCAGAAACCAAACTCGGGTCATGGCGGCTGTTTATAAGAATCGCTGTTAACTCTTACAAAAGTGTGTCCGTGCATATGTATGTATCGGGATAACAAATGCATTTTCATTTACGTGTTGTTGTCGTAGGCAATCCCCACACCCACGTCATTCACCCACCCAAACATTTTGACGTGACAGAGATAAGAAGCTAGACTAGTAAAGAGGGCGAACGACGACAGAGGAACGCTTTCGAAAGTCAATAAAGTATCAGATACTTGTCGTATACTGGGGCGGATTTTAATATAATTGACTATTCTCAAACACAACGAAATTTGAAACCACTTATTATTGACAACAACAACAACAATACTTTCTACAGTAGGCAAACGGCCTGAAATTTGGGAGAGTTAGATGGATAGTCGATTACATCGACTCTAGAGTACTCGACTGGTGCTTAATTTATCGATCCCGAAAGGTTGAAAGGCAAAGTCGAAATCGGCGGAATTTGAACTCAGAACGCAGTGGCAGACGAAATAGCGCTGAGCATTTCACCCGCTTAATGATTCTGCCAGCTCGCCTCCTTAACAACAACAACAACAATGATGATGGTGATGATAATGCAAATTGACAGAATCGTTAGCACGCTGAGCAAAATTGCTCCGTCGCTACGTTCTGAGTTCGAATTTCGGTGAGGTCGACTTCGCCTTTCGTCTTTTCAGGGTCAATAAATTTAATTACCAGTGAAACACTGGAGTCGATGTAATCGACTAGCCCCACCCCTCTCCCCCTAAAATTTTAGGCGTTGTGCCTTTAGTAGAAAGGACTTCTTTTCCTTCTTCTTTCTTCTTTTGCTGTGCTGTTAGTACGAATCATTTCTAATTTGCTGTACGACCATATTTATAAGTGGCATTATCGGTGATCCAACGCTTTTTATACGACGTGTTAGTTAAAAAATTGTGAAATCCGGGTGTGTGGGATGTGTGTGTGTGTGTGTGTGTTTGGCTGTTATTTCGTATTGTCAATCTCACGACACACAACAAACAGTAACCCAGACAAGCAATGAGATATAAATAGAACACGATGTTATACTTATCTATCTGTTAGTCTGCTAGTCTGTCTGTCT
>NC_068995.1:49226146-49226496 GCF_001194135.2 Octopus bimaculoides | reverse complement strand
TATACACACGCATACATTCACACACACACATATACATAATAGCTCTATTTAACAACCATGCAACAGCTCTGTATGTCGAGATAATTTAATTAATAACCACACCTCACACACAATACAACAATCGAGCGTTATTTAGACGGTAATTCGTCTGCATATGACGGCGTTATGATCATATGTGAACGTGTACCTGATTGCATGATACGTAAAAATGCTCACGCACAGACACATACATGTTCACGGTCGTGCACCAGCATGACCGCAGCCACTTGGCTGAAACACATAAATAAATAAATATACACATAAGAATACACACACACACACACACACACACACACACACACACACACACA
>NC_068995.1:49224241-49225210 GCF_001194135.2 Octopus bimaculoides | reverse complement strand
CACACACACACACACACACACACACACACACACACACACACGTATGTATATGTGTATATATTCACACAATCTATACTGCCTCGTCTTTGAAAGGCCTTATGTGCTTTGCTCTCATTGTTGCCCAAAATGTATGAGCCGTCTTTGGCATTGCACCAAAGATCGAAACCATTCATAGGGGTTCGTTATGAGAGTGTCCCAGACAAGTAACGAAGTCGATGTCATCGATTTAACACCCTCTCCTGCTAAAATTGCTTTGCCTTGTACGAAGATTTGGAGGAATCATCATCATCATCATCACCATCATCATCATCATCGTCATCATTGTTGTTGATTGGTTGATTGAGAGAGCAGTGCATGCCATCAAAGTGACACTGGGGTAAAATATACGGAGCCCAGTATACCCATCATGACTACCCGTCTGATAAGGGTACACCAGGCACATGCATCACAACCATATGTGTGCAACATGGGGATCTCATATCAAGATAAACAGCGCATGACCTCGCAGGTGGGGGCAACCAGTTAAGATGAAAATCCATAAGAGCCAATACCTGGTACTGCATCAGGACATTTACTGGTCATTATTATTATTATTATTATTATTATTATTATTATTATCATTATTATTAAAGCTGCTGCAATCACTACTTAGAAATATCTTGATGTCTGGTTACTGCAAAGCTCCTCAAGTCAGAAGAAATGTTCTCTTGAATCGTTTTACGGACATCTTGCAGAATACGGGAATGCACTGTTCTGCCGGTTGACTATTCAACTCTTGAATTCCCATAATTCTTCAGCCTCATACGTGGAAGTTTGAATGCTGTGCCAAATGCACCAATTGCCACCTTTTTGTCTTAAACCATTATTATTATTATTATTATTATTATACACACACACTCTCACACACACACATATAGTGGAGGCTCAGTGGCTTGGGCAGCGGACTCACGGTCGTAGGCTTGTGGTTTC
>NC_068995.1:49220601-49223389 GCF_001194135.2 Octopus bimaculoides | reverse complement strand
TATATATATATATATATATATATATATATATATATCGGGTGCATGTACCTAACTATTGATAGATCACCCAAATTCTTCACCTTACTTTTCCATGAATAAACATGTGCCTGTGTGGAAAATGATGATACTACTTACTATAACTACAAGTGGTGGTAGTAGTAGTAGTAGTAGTAGTAGTAGTAGTAGTAGTAGTAGTAGTAGTAATAGTAGTAGTAGTAGTGGTAGTAGTAGTGGTAGTGGTTGTGGTGAACGAAAGTAATCAAACACATGCAACAGGCCCACAGAGCTGTGTATATAATATGTACGTGTATATGTACCTATGTGTGTCTGTGTGTGTGTATATATATATATATATATATATATACACTCACACATATATACACAGATACACACACATATATATATATATATATATACATGTATACACACACACACACACACACATTTACACTGCATAAGTTATTTCAGGCTAGATTTTGTATTTAGAAGAAAAAATTTTCGAGTGTATATATATATATACACTCACACATATATACACAGATACACACACACACATATATATATACATGTATACACACACACACACACAAACACACATTTACACTGCATAAGTTATTTCAGGCTAGACTTTGTATTTAGAAGAAAAAATTTTCGACGTGAAGATCACTACCGGATGGTCTTTGATTGTCAGGTTTGCTCAAACCGGTCAACCCCGGGCTTAGTCCGTTTAAAGGTCAACCTCCTTGATACACCATTTTACCAGCGTATCTGTGTTTCTTGGTGTGTGTGTGTGTGTGTGTGTGTGTGTGTGTGTGTGTGTGTGTGTGTTCATATCTATATTCTCCAGTCATTTTCTTTCTCTCCCCACCCACTTCTCTCTCTCTCTCTCTCTCTCTCTGATGTACATCGCAGTTACTGCAGTCTATTTCTCTGATTATTGCACGTGTCTGTACTTTAAATGCATTACAAGCGTGCGCACACACACACACACGCACTGATATATATATGTATGTATATACATATACATATATATATATATATATATATATATATATAATAATACAAAGAATATATATACATGTATACACACATATATGTACATACTTACATCTACATGTGTATATACATGCATATCAGGGTACAGGACGTTAGAACAATAAACTACAGACAACGGAACGAACACATAGGAAAACGGAAAGCCCCTTGGAATATCCCTTCATCAGCTGTCTCTATTCTATCTAGACGTTTCGAAGACCAGATATATATATATGTTCATATGTATATATATATACATACATACACACACATGCATGATGTATACATTTCTATACATATTCTATAATATATATACTCAGACATTATGTGTATGTACGTATGTATATATCTGTGTGTGCGTGTGTGTGTGTGTGTGTGTGTGTGTGTGCAAACTCTGCGGTTTGTCTTTGGACAGGCTGTTCTATTTACTCCACTCTCTCCCTCTGTCCCACTGCTCTTGGATAGCGAGGCAGGTTCTACCTCCCCCCAATCCTCTTTCCCTACCTAAAACTACTTGCTATCCTAATAAACACTTGTGTATGTACAGGTGAGTTGACATAACCTGACCAAAAATCTCAACAACACCCGCCCTCCCACTCATATATAGGCACACGTGCGTATGAATGTATGTATGTATGTATGTATGTATATATATATATATATATTTACACACAGGTGTATCTGTAGATAAATGTGCGCGTGCGTGCGATTGTGTGTCAATAGACGCTGTGCTTTAGGAAGACTATTGACTCATCTCATTGCAATATCCATACCTGAGCAATATTACCTGCCAACCAAGGCGGCGAGCTGCCAAGACCGTTGGCACGCCGGGCAAAATGGTTAGCGGTAGTATATCTGTCTTTACGTTCGGAGTTCAAATTCGGCTGACGTCGACTTTACCTTTCATCCTTTCGGGGGTTGATAGAATAAGTACCGGTTACGTACTGAGGTTGATCTAATCGACTGACCCTCCCCTACTCTGTCGATCTTCTTCTGTTCTCTCTCTCTCTCTCTCTCATTTTTCTGTCAGACTGTCTGTCTATCTGACTAAAGCGTGCCTGTTTCTATGTGTTTATGCAGATATATATATGTTTGTGTATATTAATTAACATGTGTGCGTATACGTATTTATATGCATATATGTATATGTATATATATGTATATGTATATGTAGTATATATATATATATATATATATATGTGTGTGTGTGTGTAGTGTATTCACCAATGATCTGCTATGTCAACTTGTACTCGCTGAAGGAGAATGGTAGGGAGAGCTTAGCACTGAAATACTTTCACCTCTCACCTCACACTCATGTATGTGTGTGTGTGTATATATATATATATATATATATATGTGTGTGTGTGTGTGTGTGTGTGTGTGTGTGTTAGTGTGTATGTGTATATGTATAAATATAATGTACGTGTATGTATATAAATAGGTATACGTACGCATACACAGGCACACACATATACACACATAAATTCATACACACAGACTCACACACCTCTGCCCCACCCCTCCCTTCTACAATATATCTTTCACCTACTTTCAACTTGTTCAGTTTATGCATCTCGCCTTACATCATCAACATCACCACCATCGTCGTCGTCGTCATCATCATCATAACCATCATCATCATCATCATCATCATCATCATCATCCTTTTCCTCTCTTCCCCAGCCCTCCTCTCCATCGACCCACACCCATTCCGCTCAGCCGCTTTTCTTTTCTTTTTTCCTTTTTTTTTTTT
>NC_068995.1:49219760-49220479 GCF_001194135.2 Octopus bimaculoides | reverse complement strand
CATTCTCTCTTATCAAATTTTCTTTTCTTTACATATATTCTCATTGTCTCTTAAGTATACCGCCGTTCTAACACACACACACACACACACACGCGCTTCAAAAATATTTCTACTCCACCTTCCTTCCTTACGCATTTTACTCTTCAACTATTTGTCATTGAGGGGTCCTCTACACGTTCCCTCAAATATATAACAGCTAAATCTCCCTTTGAAATGATATAAGACCCTTCTAGATTCCCTACAGACACAACAAAGTTGATATGGTCACGACAGGAAAGTCGTTGATTACATAGTGTCGGTTCAATCAGGTTTTTAAACCTAGGGTTACACAACACCAACAACAGCAATATCATTTCATGCATTTATTGCTCTATCCCACCCGACACATAAACTAAAATATTGTGACGTTCTGATGTTCATCCTGTCACCGAAAGCATTATTAGTTTTTTATTATTATCATTATTTTTTTTTTGTGTGCCTCATTTAAATAAATGCATACATGAAATAAGAGAGCGTTATCCGGAAATTGAAACCGGCTCGCTTCGTTGCAACCTGTCAAGAAGCAATTACTTAGTTTGTGATGCGATATTTACCATACGACATCTGACCTTGTGACTTTATATTAAACAAATAAACTCGAGTTCAAATCCCACCCGTATTGAACTTGTCTTCTCCGCCCATTGCTTGCTGAATTAGTAAACTCTCTCTCTCTCTCTTAC
>NC_068995.1:49217493-49218112 GCF_001194135.2 Octopus bimaculoides | reverse complement strand
GCTGATGTGTTTATGTCCCCCGTAAATAGGGGTTCAGCAAAAGAGACCGATAGAATAAGTAATTAGGCTTACAAAAGTATAAGGCCTGAGGTCGATTTGTTCGACTAACACCCCCTTAAGGCGGTGCTCCAGCATGGCCGTAGTCAAATGACAGAAACAATCAATTCGAAGAATATTATTTGTATTTATGTGTGTTTGTGTCTCCCTTGTTCTTGTCGTCATCGCACGATAGCTTTTGAACGAGCTTGCGTGAAAACATGTCCGGCCGCCAAAGAGGATTATTATTGTTATTATTACCTCATTTCCCACCTTCACACGTAAGCATGACAAAGTGGGTGTTAAACGGTGACACTGATGCATATATAATCTTACTTTATATATATAGCCTTGTGTCTTTTTGACATATGAAAAGTTATTGGCACGGCAGATACTGTCCGATATCTTGAGAGTAGAGCTGCTTAATGCTTGTAAACACGTTTATACGATGAAAATAACATAATGTTTATGTACACATTTAAATCAAGCGTCTAATGCAGTTAAAATTTAACTCGTTCTTTCCGAAGCACAAGTCTTTCCGATTTTAATGTTGTTTATATTAATATATATATATATATATATA
>NC_068995.1:49216125-49216987 GCF_001194135.2 Octopus bimaculoides | reverse complement strand
CACACACACACACACACACACACCGAGAAAGAAATACGTGTTCACCCGCGATCTTTTTTTTTTCTTTTTTCCTCTCTCGTATCTTATCCTCTCACTTCCTCACCCCAACCCCCCCAACCCCCAGCTGATAACAAGTGACACCTTCCAGATGTGATTAGCGCTGTGTGAACTTAACTTGTTCAAAAAGTCAAGAATATGATAGCGAGGCTCTGTCAAACCAATATGGCGGCGGTGGCGGAAGCAAATATGGCCGATTTTGCCCTGTCTTATAGAATTTCTTTTCTTATCTAACTTATTTTTGTATACTCTCCATTTTTCTTTCCGTCCCGCTATCTCTGCCTGTAGGTATCTTACCACCTACCCCTCCTCCTCTTCATTCTCTCTTTTTCCTCTCTGTCTATGTGTATGTATGCATTCTATATGTGTGTGCGTATGTATAATATATATATGCACATGCACACATATACGTATACATACATACACGCCTACACACATACATGTATGTATATGCCATGCATGTTGTATGCATATTTTAAGTGCGATGTTTCAAGTTTTGTACACACATATATGTGTATATAATATAAAATACATGCATATATATCAGACGCACACACACAAACTCACACACACATGTGTATGTATATGTACCTGTAACACCCTCCTCAAATACACACACATGCACGCATACATCAATAATAACATTGGGCGTGTTTATAACAAAATGTGCACGCGGGTTTTGAGTTCTTATCTAACTGCCTGCTTGTTTTTTTTATCCTGTACACACACGCACTCACACAGACATACACACATGTGTATACATACGTAGATGTGCATACATGTATGCATGTATAAATATATACAT
>NC_068995.1:49214446-49215805 GCF_001194135.2 Octopus bimaculoides | reverse complement strand
TATATATATATATGTATATATATGTATATATATGCGTGTGTGTAGGCAGGCATAAAAAGAGCGAGGGAGTGTAAACTCTATTTACAGTTCTTATCTCGTTTTATAATTTTATAGATATTATACAGCAGACATGCACACTCACTCGCAGAGAGAGTGAGAGTGAAAGAGAGAGAGAGAGAGGGAGAGAGAGAGGGGGTGAGAGAGACTCAAACACACACATACACACACTCACACACACACACACACACACACACACACACACACAGAAGGAAACATATATGGTTTAAGTGTTTGCACTCCCAAATAACTATTCTCTGTGTATACCATTCTATATGCCGAATCCCTTCCCATCGTGTGTGTGTGCGCGCACGCACGTGTGCATGTGTATGTATGTGTGTATGTGCATTTGTATGTATATATGTATATGTATGTAAAATATGTATGCTAATATGTGTATACATATAATATATAAATACATATATATACATAACATACACACATGTATATATAAATATCTTAATGTGCATGTGTGTATAGGACATTATGTGTGTGTATGTATGGATTCTATATTCAACGCATGGTATAATTATTATACACCGGTGTGTGAATATAGATACCTTAAAACAGTTCTATCTGATTTCTATTATCGTATTTGAAACTCTTCCTCCTTATGAAATATATTGCTGTACTTAAGTTGTACGGCTTCCATATACACATATATATTCACATACAGACATATTCGTATGAATATATATATGTGTATATAAACATATATATATATATAAACGCGCACATATACACGCATACGTTTGTGTGGCATGTGTGGAAGACGGAGAAAGAATCGGGAGAGAGGTAGGGTTTTTACGTGTGTGTGAGAGAATGTGTATGTGAATCCATATACGAATTATAACTTGAAGCACCATACATAACGACCTCTGGGATGATTGCCTAATTCTAAATACACCATGGTGTGTGTGTGTGGAGTGAAGAAACTAGGTCACATGTTGCTTCTCTCTTTCTCACTCTCTCTCTCTCTCTCCCTCTCATTTCGTGTGTGTGTGTTTATGTATATAATATTTATCAAATATAGTTTTATACACGCTTGCGAATATATATGTAGGTAGTTGGAGAGAGGTAAGTAGGTAGGTAGATTAGCTATGTGTATATTTGTCTATATATACAAAATATACGTGCATATATACATACACACACATATATGACAAACTTACTTGGATGGAAATGGATGCGTCGCGTTCAATCAAAGAATAAATAATATATATACATATATATATATATATATATATATATATATGTATATATTATATATATGTATATATTATATATATGTATATATTATAT
>NC_068995.1:49210967-49214192 GCF_001194135.2 Octopus bimaculoides | reverse complement strand
ATATATATATACATTCCTTGTATACAGACATATATATGTAGGTAGTTATATAGCAAGATAATTTGTATGTAGAAGTGTGTGTGTGTGTGTGTGTGTTTATAAAGAGAGGAAGGGAGGGAGGGAGTGAGTGAGAGAGGTGCGGAAATGATCGTTAATAGTGCTTGTATTTCATTTAGTAATGAATAAATAATAATTATAATAATAAAGATTACGATAATGATAACAATTATTTGTTTTTTTTTCCTTTTTTTTTCATTTTTGGGTCGATAAAGTAAGTACGGATTGCTTAACTTTACAAAGAGTCAAAATGTAATCTCAAACTCGTCCCGTTCCCCAAATTTTACTGACCCTGTGTCAACGTTAGAAACTACGACCACCACAATCATCATCATCGTCATCATCATCGTCATTATTACTAGACTATATCTATTAAAATTAATTAAACTCGATGGATTACTCGTTGATGTCTGATTGTGCCAAATTAACCTTGCATTTGATGACAAAGACACCGTTTTTCATTCGACCTGAGCCTGTGCTAAGTTTAAGAATACCATGTCCCGTTTTCTTTTCGTTACTTTTCTTCTTTTTTCTACCAACAAACACTCTACCGACTCTACCACTGTTTTGATGATGGTGATGATGATGATGACGATGGTGATGATGGTGGTTACTGTTACCTGATGTAGAAGAACTGTGTGTGCGTGTTGTAACACACAAACACACATATAGTTGCGCACACAGAGACTGAAAACTACACGACATTACGCGAGACATTGCACTTCTTCTTCTTCTTCCTTTATAAGGTTTTATTTGCGAATTAAAAAAAAATGAGAGAAAAAGAACTAAAAAAAAAAGCAAAAAGACGTGCAATGTGACTGTAGAAGTATGTTGTGACTTTCTTACAAGACGAATGAATAAAAGGGGTTAAGATTGAACTTTAACTCCCACCATCATTATTTCTGCCTTTTCCTTGACCACCCCCTCCTCCTCCTCCAACATCATCATCATCATCATCATCATCATCATCCATATAATCTTCGCAAGAATTAAGAAACGAATGACAAGAAATAGACTTAAAGGTCACACACACACACACACACACACACACACAGCTGCTCACATTGACTTGTGTATATGTTAACATATATACATAAGTATATATATGCTTTCGTGTGTGTGTGTGAGAGAGAGCGAGAGAGAGAGAGAAATGGGGGGAGAAAGACTGTGTGAGTTTGTGTTTGGATATGTGTGTATGTGTATATTATTGTATACATGTAAGATATGTGTATGCATATATACGCACATGACCATGTGTATATATACGTATATGTATATGTATTTGTATGATATGTGTATGTATATGCATGTACACGTGCGTGCGTGTATGTGCATATATATATACACACATATATTATATAGAAAATAGATTTGTGTGAATAGTGTGGGGTTATTGCCAAGGGTAAATGAGATCATGAGTAGAAGTGTGAGGTGGCAGTTATTATCACACAAATACTGAAGTGACATGCTTGCTATACGCGTTTACTGGTGTCTGTTTCTCGAGCCGTCTCAAGTCACGTGACACGGGCTGGGCGGTGGTGGTGGAGCGTTGTTTAACCAAGCAAATAATACAGCTTGCGCAAACACACACACACACACACACACACACACACACACACACACACACAGTCATTCATGCTCACACTCTGTTTAATCTTATATCATCCACCTTTCTCCTTTTCTACATCCCAATATATCTCTTCTTCGGTCTTATCATAATAGTATTTATATATATATATATAGTGACACTTTTTAGTAAGTCATTGGACTGCAGCCATACTGAGGAACCACATAATATATACATATGCAGCGTGCTCCAGCACTTGTGTGTATATCTGTGTGTGTATATATGTATGTATATATACGTGCGTGATTTGAGTATGTACACATATATGTTCCATTAGGAAAAACGACTGTGTTTTCGTGTTATCTTTTTTTATCAGGATTTTTGTGTTCTATATTTGTATAAATCTCGTTTCGCTTTTGCAAGAAATACTTTTCCAAATCCATGTAATATTTAATAGCAATAGCAATAATGTACACACACACACACACACACACACACACACACACAAACATCCTTGTATATGTAAGACAGTAACGTGTGATATGAAGAAGATTTGGCTGCTATTTTTAGCAGGCCCAGTGTGTAGTAGTTGTTGCTTTGCTCTATGTCAAACGTCGAAAAATGTCATGTGTGTATGTATGTATGTATATACGTCTGTATGTGTGTGTATATGTATGTGTGTATATATATATATGTGTATATATGTGTGTGTGTATGTATGTATATACACACATGCATATATGTGTGTGCGTATATATATATATATATTTTTTTGTGTGTGTGTATAGTAAGTTGGAGAAAGGGGAGAGAGAATTTAAGTATGAGATGAGAAAGAAAATTTAATTAAACGAGCGTAAAGAGATAGGTGGGTGATTAAGAATAGACAATACATAAATAGCTGTGTGGCAAGGATTGTGTGTGTCAGGAGCGTTGTGAACTTGTATATATATATATTTGATGCTATTATTGTGTGTGTGTGTGTGTGTGTGTGTGTGTGTGTGTGTGTGTGTGTCTTCATCCCCCACCAACCCTCTCTCTCTCTCTCTCCTAGCTACTCTGTTGGTGTCTGCCACGGTAGAGAGAGGTAACTGTGATATGTTACTGACCTAAATACCGCTTTTCGTAAAATGATGGGTTCTTACATAGTAAGAGAGAGAGAGAGAGAAAGAGAGAATGGTTTAGGACCTTCTCGATGCCGTGTATATAATATAGCTAGGTGTGCAGTCGATTCACTTAGGTATTCCGGTATACGATGGAACGCAGTCGAATATAAAACCTTGTGTGAGGTTCGATTTATCGCCTTGCGTAGAGAGAGAGGGAGAGAGAGAGAGAGTGTGTATGTATATATATATATATATGTATACGTGTGTGTGTATGTATATATATATGTATATGTGTATATATGTATGTATATGTGTTTCCCAAGCGTTATACTAATACATCTGTTTGTTTTCTACACCACCTGTCTTCGTCTTTTTTTTTTTGTGAATCCTCCCTATATATAATATATATATATATATATGTGTGTGTGTATGTATATATATATATATGTGTGTGTGTATGTGTGTATGTATATATATATATGTGTGTGTGTGTGTGTG
>NC_068995.1:49208266-49210454 GCF_001194135.2 Octopus bimaculoides | reverse complement strand
ATATATATATATATATATATATACATACATATGTATGTATATATGTATACTTGGTTCAGTCATGGACTATGGCCATGCTGGGGTACCGCCCTGAAGAATCTTTAGTTACCACAATCTTGTTACCACACCTGTGCCCTAGCTTAGTGTGCGCTTTGTTGGTCCGTGTTGGCCTTATCATAATCCAATACAGTAGAACCTCGCAGTACGAGTGTCCCATTGTACGAGTAATTTGCTCTACAAGTCGAAACTCGTGCGAATTCTTGTCTTGAAGTACGAGCGGAAATCCGCAGTACAAGCACACGAATCGTCCCATCTTTAAGGTAACTCAGTTAATAAGACCAGTTTACATATTTCTTTTGCATTCTCTTGTTTAAAATTGTCATTTTTACTTGTAACTACATCTCTGTTTTAAAACCCATAAAAAAATTATTCTTGAGTGGTTTTTGTAGGGCTGGAACGGATTAATTATATTTTAATGAATTTCAATGGCGAGAATCGATTTGAATAACGAGCAAATCACAAGAGGAAGTTGGTCATAAAGTGAATTAAACTTATACTATACTGCGTGGTATCACTGTACACCAAAATGTGGAGTTGTAAATGAATGTAATCAATTTAATTACGTGTATAGTCGATGCAACATGTGTTAGTCTTAATTAGCTACGTTTGTGTTGTCGATGTATCGGGGTATGTAATCGATATGGCGAAATGCGTAATTTTTATTATCAGGATGTCTTTATTTTTTTTTTATTCTTGTTTTTGTTTCAGTCTTTGGAGTGCGGGCCATACTGGAGAGCTTAGAAGGGTTTCCTTTTTCTTCTTTTAGTCGAAAAGATCGCCCCTTGTACCCTCTCTATTTTGTTGATTTTTGTAAGTGTGGTACTTATTCTGTCGGGCTGTTTTACCGAACCGCTAAGTTACATGGGCGTAAGCAAATTAATCCCAGTTGTCTAGCAATGGATGGGGTGGTAAACGCAGGCACAAGGACACACATACGCATACATACAAATTTCGTTCCCGAGCCAGTGGCCTGTCTAGTAGACATTTAAACGATTTTCTCTTTCAATACTGGAGTTGAGCCTGCTTACTTTATCGACTTTTTGGGCATGAAAGGCCACGGGTGATTACTTGTGAAATTTGAACTCAGAACGCAAACGGGGTGGAAGGGTGCAACGAAATACTCAAATATATATTTTGTCGGATAGCCCCTTGATTGTTTTTGCTTCAATAATTTTGCAGAGTCTATAAAATCTCAGATTACAAATGATTCTGTTTTGGGGATGACAAATTAAAGCGGACCTGTTTCTAGATAAAACATTTTGTTGAACTCACACCCAAGTTAAATTCAACAAATTAAGATTCGATTAGTTAATAACTCATGTCCTTAGATTAGTTTCACAACTCGGTTTCTAATTTGCCATCCGTGGTTAATTTTCGTTCACGATAAGTGATATTAATTATAAGTTTAAGAAAGTGACGGTAAAGAAATCACCTCCTGAAACTTTGCTAAATACAGAGAAACTCAAGTTTGGCCAATATTAGGATTGAATAAACAAGCCATGATTATATAATAAACGAAAAACAAAATTGAAAGAGAAAAAAATCAAAATGTTGATATTTGGGATTTGTTAATTAATTAATTAGTTCGCTGTTTGATTTATGCAATGACGTGTTTTTAACTGTAAAGTTGTATCTTCAGATATCGGGGGAAACTCCACCTCTCTCTCTATTTCACTGTGCGCTTTCATTGACCTGTTCTTTGGTCTCAAGATAACTAGTTTAAACGAGAAATCATTAAGGGATATATAGCAACGTAGTTTTAAACCTATATCCTCCTCCTCCTCCTACTCTTCACTAAGTAATACTAATCATCATCATCATCATCATCGTCATCATCACACCCGACATCACGTTTCTATTACTATAAAAATATAACTAAATTTCATCTTACTTTTAATCCTTTCGGGATCGGTATTCCGAGTTCAAATTCCGCCGAGGTCGACTTTACCTTTCATCCTTCCAGGACAGAAAAATTAAGTACCAGTTGTATCAACTAGTCCCCACTCACCAAATTTCAGGCCTTGTGCCTACAGTAGAAAGTATTATTATTATTATTATTATTATTATTATTATTATTATTATTATTATTATTATTATTATTATACTCCCTTATATGTAATTCAGTGTC
>NC_068995.1:49204120-49206751 GCF_001194135.2 Octopus bimaculoides | reverse complement strand
ATATATACGGCGGGGTATACGTACATACATGCATACGTATACTGTAAGTTCGTATTTATCTGAGATCGTGATAAACGATTTAAAAAGATTACTGAAAAACGGAGCAGGTGAAAGAGATGTGTTGTGTGGTGTGTATGTAAATAGGAAACGTGTTGTTTTGACATTCATCCATTTCCCAAGAGCCTCTTTTACCAATTGAAAATGAAAATAAAGTCAAGTGGTTTCATCCGGGTGACGAAATGGGGTGGTGGTGGTAGGGAGAAGCAAGGGTAAAAAAAAGCCGTCAAAAGTGGGTCGCGCTTCATACAAAGCGGCAAAACGATGATGGTGGTGGTGTTGATGATGATGATGGTAGCTTTTTTTTTTAAGCTTCCCTCTGGACAGCAACTAGAAGAGTCTGGTCTATATGGTCAAAGACTTGTTTTTCACATTTTGTTTAAGTTTCTTTCTCCCTTTTTCGTTAAGATTTTTCCTTCTAGGTTTCTCTGGAAACCTGGAACCGTATCATATATGTCTAATATGCAGGTTCCTCTCTGCAGTTTACTTTAAATCTCTAACTATTCAACAAGCTTTGTAGCAGTGTGTTCGTTCGGGATAGTTAAAGAGCGTACACAGTTGCCGATGGCGAATCCTACAAGAATCGAGATGTACATAAGTTGTTTCCCCTGTTTTTAGTTCACAAGCATATTGTTGAATAGAAGCAATGTTTGCATTTGTCGTAACACTTCAGAAGAGCAAACCTCCTGTTATCTTGGATACCTTGTTCTGATGAATGATCGGCGGATCCCTAGGCAGATGTTTATATCTTATATTTTTTTTACTTGTTGCAGTCATTAGGCTCCGGTCTTTTATTTTATTTTATTTTTAAAGCTTGGTGCTAAGTTGTGGAGTCGTAAACACACCAACACCGGTTATCAAGCCAGTCGTATATATTATTATACATCTGGCTTCTTTTAGTTTCCGTCTACCAAATCCACTCGCAAAGGTTTTGTTGTTTTGGGGTTATAGAAGAAGTTGCATGCCCAAAAGTACCGCATAGGACAGAACCCGGAACCACGTGGCTGGTAAGCAAGCGTTTTACCACACAGCCACACCTTTTCTTATCTGGCGAATTTGTTTGTGCCATTTTGGAAACCAAGCCTACAGTTTAAGAATTGCGAAAAGTCCTTGTTGAAGGCATATGAAATATCTAGGTGATCTAATGCTGGTTACCAACCAAATCTATAGACAAGTTCTATGATACGACATTAGCAATGAAACGAAATGCTATCAATTCGTCATTATTTTAATTACAGTGTTTCAAACGGAGGTGTGCATGCTCGTCAGTCCAATTGTCACACACACACAAACGCAATCTCTCTCTCTCTCTCTCCCTCTCTCTCCCTCTCTCTCTCTCTTTTATGTCTTTCCTTTTCTTCCTCTTCTCGGTGTATTGGTGACAGCGACTTAGTCGCAAGGGGGAGGCCAGAGAAAGTAACCCTTTTAAGCCTCTGTTGACTTATTGACCAACACAGGTCTTGACAAGTATGAGAAACAGATATAGAATGGTCGTGTTTTTTTTTTGTTTTTGTTCCTTGTTATATTGGAAGTATTATTAATATTATTATTATTATTATTATTATTCATCAGAACAATGGAAATTGGCTTCGTTAATAGCACCTGTGTGTGTCTGCGAGTGAATGAACGTGTGCGCATGTGTCTCTTTGTGTACGTCGGTTAAACCGTAGTCTTCGTAAATAAAGCTCCTCTCGCTCTCTCTTTCTCTTCATCTCTCCCTCCCTCTCTCCCTCTCTCTTCCCTACTCTCTCCGCATCTCACTCTCTTTCTCTCTCTAGTTCATGGCAAGTTGTAAGGTTAGTTGTTGGGATGTTGGGATAAATTGGCAACCAGCCACAACCACCATCGCCACCATCACCCCAACTGCTACTCTAAAATTTCTCGCTCTCTTTCTCTCACACTTTACCTAACGGCATCTCCTCCTCCTCCTCCTCCTCCTCAATTTTCCCCACCACCTCTTTCTCTCTTTCTCTCGCTCCTCTCTCAGCTATAACAACTGAATAATTAATTAATTCGAGAAAATCCACAAACTACACTTGAAATTTGGCAATTTTAAGTTATGTTGAGATTTAAGAATTACCATCAACCACAACCACCACTACAACATCTACTACTACTACTACTACTACTACTACTACTACTACTACCCCTCAGTTCCAAGTTGCATGCATGAGTGGCTAAGTCAGTCAATATTAGTACGCTATTTAAACGCCTCGCTTCCTTTAACAGGGGAGAAGGTGAGCTTTGCTGATGCTTAAAGGTCGCTAGGGATGACGTGTTTAGCATTAGATAGTATAGATGGGGTAGCTGGAATTAGTGAGTGGTTAAATGGATGGATAGCTGGGTAGCTAGGGTGGATGATTGCTGGTGCTGCTTCCAAGCATGGAATTTGCGGGAAGCGAAGGAGAGGCGGCATGGAAGCAAAACAGAGAATTCTTTTTACTTTTTTTTTTTTTTTACATCTTAAAACAGTCGCGACATGACCCAATCTGACCCGAATTTCTCCTTAGTCTCTATGTACATATCTATCCATCTTGTGAATTCTCCCTATATACTCTTTACTCTTTATCTATG
>NC_068995.1:49199551-49201532 GCF_001194135.2 Octopus bimaculoides | reverse complement strand
ATGTATATATATGTATATATATATATGTAAACAAACAACATAAAGTATACGGTATCTAAAAACGAACGGGAAACCGTCCGTAATCTTTTGTCAGTTATCGACCAACGGTACACTTCAGTTTCGCACCTTTAACGATAAAGGTGTGCGTGTGTGTATGTACATACACACACCCACACAACAATATATACATATATAACCATACATATATATACATATACATATATATGTTTTTATATATTGTGTGTAGGCGTGTGTATCTACATACACACGCACAAATAATTTGTCTTACCTATACAGCATGTATTCAGGACTCCTTTCTCATTCACTGGACATAAATGTACAAATGAAATCTACCTTAATGTGGAAATGAATATGTTCAACAGAAACTGTGATATACACACAGCTTTAAAATATAGAATCATCGAAACAACAATTAAGAATGTTTAAGAAACGAACTAAAGGGATCTAGATGAGTATTTGGCATTCGGCATATACCACCGGGTCTTCAATAAGTTTGAAATGTACTTAATAATAGAATATTTAATAGTTTTGTGGAAACAATGGGGGAAAGCTGTTTTATTTCGCGTTAGAAGATGAAGCACAATATTATTACGATTGTAATCATATTTATTTATATACAAATGTTTAGATTTTTCATATGTTTAATACTGATAACAGACAGTCATCATCATCAACATCATTGTCATCATCGTTGTCGTCGTCATCATTTAACGTCCGTTTTCCGTGCTGACGTGGATGTGTTTGACCAGAGCTGGAAACCAGGTTGCCAGTCTTCCGAATTGGCTTCCGTTTTTCTACGGCTGGATGCCCTTCCCAAAGCCAACCACTTTACAGTGTGTTGGGTGCTTTTTTCCTAACCTGGCGTGGGTTTACCTGGCTCCGGCACTTCGTAACAATAATAATAATAATAATAATAATAATAATAATAATAATAATAATAATGATAATAATAATATAATAATACTAACAACAACAATAACAAAATCATCATTAAAAACCATTTGTCTCATTTTACACGGCTTCAATTTACGCGTAAGCTCAGGAAGCAATTTACCGTGTAAAAGCGCGGGAAGGCACTGTCTGCGCACGCATGCGCGCAGCCACATACATATTTATCATTTATACATGCAAATACGCGTGCGTATTTATACATCGTATATATATTTATTATACGTGTGTGTATGTTTATACCGTGCGTAGAGTTGTGTTGATGTTTGTGGACGCGGCTCTACATTTCGGTTTTATAAGATGTATAATGTGTATATCTGTATACAAACGTGTCTTCTATGTATGTGTTGGTGCGTCAATATTTCTGTTTAATATGTATCTGTATGCGTGTGTGTATGTGTCTGTTTGTGTATGTGTTTGTGTGCCTCAGCTGGTGTCTATATGTATGTATATTTTTCTGCGTGCATACACACAAGTGCGTGTTAATATGTGAATGTGTGTGCAATATCATGTGTAATGCATGTGTATAGATAATAGTTTGTTGTGTGTGTGTGTGTTACGTGTTTGTGCAATATTCCACAATGTCAGCAAAATGATCGCCCTGTCTTTGAGGCTTTGTTCTTCCGTTCATAGAATTTTAATTTCAGTGTTCTGTTGGTGGTGGTGGTGGTGGTAGTGGTGGTAGTGGTGGTGGTAACAGTAACGGCGGCAAAGATAGTGATGGTGGTAGTGCAGATAATGCTGCTGATGCTGATGCAGAATAGGATAGATCAAAGACTGAGTTATGGTGGTGGTGGTGGTGATGGTGGTGGTGGCGATGGTGGAAGTAGTGCAAGTGATGGCGGATAATAATTGCTGTTGATGCCGATAACGGTGGTGTTAGTGATGTTGATGCTGGATGGAGTTAGCGGAACAGATCAGGTGTGTGTGTGTGTCTGTGTATGTTAGAGAGAAAGAGAGAGAGAACACTGTAGCAACGGGTGGTAGTGGTGGTGGTGGAGGTGGGGGGGGG
>NC_068995.1:49198329-49199407 GCF_001194135.2 Octopus bimaculoides | reverse complement strand
GGGTTGGCGAGCAGTTATAATAATGATGATAGTGCGTTTGGTTTGGTGGTTGGTCTGGCCAGAAGGTATAAAGGAAATGACGGCGATAATGATGATGATGGTGATGATGATGATGATGATGATGATGATGAAAATGGCGGGATGCTGATGGTAATGATGATTCATAATAATCATAATCAAATGATGATGATGATGATGATGATGATGGTGTTTGTGGTAGTGGTGATAAGATATTAGTTGATCATGACATTACTGCTGCTGCTGATGAGGATGATGATGATGGTGATGGAGATGAGGGCGATGGTGGTGGTGATGGTGGTGGTGGTGGTGATTGTAAAACCCACAGACTTCATACTTGAGTTTGTTGTTGTTGTTGTTGTTGTTTGTTTTATGTTGACTGACGTCAGCAAGAAGTGTCAGAGACAGTTATTAAGTACACATACGCATACACACACACACGTTTATTATACATAGAGCTAATTGCGCTCGCGCACACACACTTACAGATAACTACATACATACATACACACTGTCAGCTACACTATAAAAAAACGCAAATTTTACAACACACATACCAACACATACGCATATTACAACACACAACACACACATCCACATCTTGCTGCCAGCTCTCTATAGAACTACAGTTACCAACAACCGTAATTATTAAATATCATTTTCATACCTTTCGTTTAGCTGCAAGGGACACTGTCTGTTTGACTATCTATCTATCTGTCTATCTATCTATCTATCTACCTGTCTGTCTGTCTGTCTGTCTCTCTAACTGTCTATCTATGTCGTCTATCTGTCTGTCTGTCTATATCTATCCCTCCCTGTATCTGTCTATATCATCTATCTTATCTATATATCTATCTATCTATCTATCTATCTATCTAGAGAGTCACTTACTGTTATAGTTTCTTCAATGAGAATATTGACCAAGGTTACCGTGGTCTTTTCCGCGGGCTTTTCCTTCCACGGCTAAACCTAAACTGTCCTCCCCTCTTTTTACACGAGAACATTACTGTGTGATACACGATCCCTATTGATCGGCCTTTCCTTTTCTCTTTTTTTTCGA
>NC_068995.1:49190521-49197290 GCF_001194135.2 Octopus bimaculoides | reverse complement strand
TATATAATGGCTATGTTGATATCTATCTTACATACCACTCTTATTGTCAATCCATTATCTGTCAATCTATCAAATTTCGTTGATTCACAATAATTAAATATATGTATGTATGTGTGTGTATATATACATATATATCATATATATATATATATATAATGACAGAAGTGGAATATTAAGAGAATGTTCTCAAGACTCTTTACAAGAGGTAACTGAGAAAGTATCATGAAAGTGTACAGGTATTCATAAAAGAGACACAGGTAGTGTGTGAGAGAAGGCGTCTGTCTGCTGGAGAAAGAAAGGAGGGTACGTTTGATCGTCTATGAGTTCAAATCCTGTTGAGGTTGACCTTGGCTTTCATCCTTTTGGTGGGGTCAATAAAAGAAGTACGTACCAGTTATACAGCACTAGGATCGATGTAATCGACTAGTCAGTCCTTCTCCCCTAAAATTTCTGGCTTTGTAACTAAAGTAGAAACAATAATTCCAGTAACTTCGTGATGAGCCATGGTTTTTGTTTTTCCCCCTTTTATAATTGAATTGTTAATCAACGTTTATGGTTTGTTGGTTCATTGCATGATGGCAGCCATTAATTTCTCTACGTCTCTACTTTGTCAAACACGACTTTGCTAGAATTAGCAGCTAAGCCTCCTTCATATCATCACTCTTCTAGTATCTTGATAAAGGCTGTAATAATCCTTTCGATTACAACCGTCTGGAAGTTTCGATGAGAGAGCGCTAGTTGATTATATCAACCCCAGTGTTCGACTGGTACGTGTTTTATCGACTACCATAAGAGTGAACGGTTAAGTCCATCTCGGCGGCATTTCACCTCCGAACAGTAAAACCGGAAGAAATATCGGTGAGAAATTTGTCCGTCGAGCTCTCAATTCTACAAGGTTTTTAAATAGGCTTGATAATGGAGGAAAAGTCACTGTAGCTGATGGTCTGATGTAGGTAGACCGTGCTTTGCAGAATAAAAGAAATAGCCATGGCTATAGTGTATTTTCATTGTAGATCTTCTTACGCAAGCTCAGTGGTACAACTTAAAGACTTAAAGCCATAGCAACCATCTTGGAAAAATTGCTGTACGATTTTCGTTTGATGACGGTGGATGTTCGATTCCTAATCTACTCCTTGAACAAGTATACCTATGGATAAGGTCTTTCCTGTCGTGACCATCCCATCTTTTAGCATATTATGCGCTATAATTTGTCCAATGTTATCTTTTCCTTGCGACAGTCGGCAAAATTTTCGGTGTTGCTGTGAGGTAGAACCTCTTCCATCGTTTTTGTTTCGTCATTGTGGCGGCGGCGTTGGTGGTGGCGGTGGCGGTGGTGGTGGTGATTGTTATCTACTCATCATT
The DNA here is from genome assembly GCF_001194135.2 of Octopus bimaculoides. Classification (NCBI taxonomy): domain Eukaryota; kingdom Metazoa; phylum Mollusca; class Cephalopoda; order Octopoda; family Octopodidae; genus Octopus; species Octopus bimaculoides. Next base: position 49,195,928 of record NC_068995.1, on the reverse strand, counting down.
GTGAAGACTTGCGTTGGTGTTAATTAAAACACATAAGATAGATACAATAGATAATCTGGAGAAAAATATCTTATGATGGCGGTGGTGACAGCGACAGTGATAATAATATTTGGAGAATGACATGTTCTTTCTGTTTTACAGTCATTTTGTCTCTTCTTCAACAGTTCTGATGAGATTGTAAGACATCTTAATGTATACCATCTTACATTTAAAACAGATATGTACTCCTCTCTCTCTCTCTCTCTCTCTCTCTCTCTCTCTCTCTATATATATATATATATATATATATATATATATATATATATATGTATGTATGTATATATTCGTCCGTCTGTTTGTCTATCTTTGCCGTTCATCCTCTCGGGGTCGATAAATTAAGTACCAGTTATGCACTGGGGTCGATGTAATCGACTAGTCCCCGTTCTCTCAAATTTCAGGCCTTGTGCCTATAGTAGAAAGGATTATTATTATTATTATTATTATTATTACTAGCAGCAACTATAGACGTCGTCATCGTAATAGTAGTAGTATTTGTAGCAGCAGCAACAGCAGCAGCAGAAGCAGCCCTAGTGGATGTGTTAGAATTTACACACTCCTGTTGGTGGTGGTGGAGTGGTTGATGGTACTGTCATGATGGGTGATACTGGTACTACTTGGTGGTGTTAATGATGGTGATAGTGATGATGGTGGTGGTGGTGGTGGTGATGGTGGTGGTTTTGACAGTGTGTCGAACGCGTGGAAATGGCTTTTGATGTGTCGTCCTGGAAACGAGGACAGACAAATCTTAATCAAATTAATCACTGTTGCCGACATATTGCACCACGATGATGATCATACCAATAATGATGGTGCCGTTGACGATGGTGGCAGTAGGGGCAGTGGGGATCATTAATGATGATCGTGGTGATTGTGATGGCGGTGATAAAATAATGATGTCGATATTCGTTGATAGAATTACGGTTATGATCTTAAAGGGGAAAAAGGTAAGATCAGTAGTATTAGTTGTAGTAGTGGTGGTGGTAGTGGTTGTTGTTGTTGTGGTGGTGGTGGTGGTGTTGGTGGTCATCGTCGGAGGGTAATGGTGTTCCTGGTTAATGACGGTAATTCTGGTGACAGCGTGTGTATGTATTTCTCTACAAATAATAATAATAATAATAATAATAAAACAACAATAATAACAACAAAACAGTAGTAGTAGTAGTAGTAGTAGCAATAGTAGTAGTAGCAATAGTAGTAGTAGTAGTAGTAGTAGTAGTAGTAGTAGTAGCAATAGTAGTAGTAGTAGTAGTAGTAGCAATAGTAGTAGTAGTAGTAGTAGTAGTAGTAGTAGCAATAGTAGTAGTAGCAGCAGTCGTAGTTATCAGTAGTAGCGGCAGTAGTAGTAGTAGTAGTAGTAGTAGTAGTAGTAGTAGTAGCAGCAGTAGTAGTAGTAGTAGTAGTAGTAGTAGTAGTAAGAGGACAATAAATTCGAAGACAACAACGACAAACAACCACTGAAGCGATAGACTTCCGAAGACAGCAAAATAATTGATTAAGTCAAAACAACAACAACAAACGACCATATCCAAAGAAAACCACAACAGCAGTAACAATCACAAGCAAACATAAACAAAGAGTAAATGATGAGACCAACAACAACGAATACGAATACGACGACGGTTTCGTTTTGCCAAGAACGGAAGTTAGACGGGCTAGCAAGAATATAACACAAACAATATATATATATATATATATATACTCTTTTTTTACTCTTTTAATTGTTTCAGTCATTTGACTGCGCCCATGCTGGAGCACCGCCTTTTAGTCGAGCAAATCGACCCCAGGACTTATTCTTTGTAAGCCTACTACTTATTCTATCGATCACTTTTGCCGAACACACCAGCATCGGTTGTCAGGCGATGTTGGAGGGACAAACACAGACACATAAACACACATATATATACACACATATGCATATATACGACGGGATTCTTTCAGTTTCCGTCTACCAAATCCACTCACAAGGCTTTGGTCGGTCCGAGGCTATTGTAGAAGACACTTGCCCAAAGTGCCACGCAGTGGGACTGAAGCCGGAACCGTGTGGTTGGTGAGCAAGCTACTTACCACACAGCCAACAATAAAAAAAAAATACAGTGGTGTGAAGAGAGCCAATGACAACAACTGACGTAAATAAACAACAATAATGACTATTGCAAGAACAACAAAAAATCACAGCATTTGATATTGTGACAAGAATATAAATCTGCAGAAAAGACAAACAAAGAACCAAAAAAAACGAGACCGAAACAAAAAAAAGTGACTAACAAAAAGACGGCTAGCAACACGAATATCCAGCATTGTTCGATAACAGCAACAGCTACCAACAACAACGGTGACAGAATCAACACTGACAGCACAACAACGACCAAACACCACTACAACAAAATCAGCAACAACAATAACATCGCCAATAAGAGCAGCGTTTGTAGAAGTAGTAGTAGTTGTTGGTGTTGGTGTTGGTGTTGTTATATCTAGCACGTGTGTGTGTGTGTGGTTGTGTCACAATCTATCACCTTTGTGTTTCTCTCTAGCAGCCCAATTCTAAAACTACAGCGGTGTGAGTGGAGCTGAAATACTTTATACGATGTCTGATCTTCTTTGGTTTGTGTGTCGGCTTTTAATTGATCTAATGTGAAAGATGCCAGAAATAATAACACCATGGCTGTTGCAATCATCTTGTTAGCGTTTTAATAATGTATATGGTTGAGAGTATTGGCGGTGGTGACGGTGGTAGTGGTGTTAAAGTGCGGTGATGGTAATGGTGGTGGTGGCGGTAAAATAAGTGTTAGTTGTGGTGTCGGTCGGTAGAGGTGGTTCGGTCATACAATGGTGTAACTGCACTGTGTTGGTGGTAGTGTTATTGTTACATGTGCTGTGGTTGTGGCGGTGGCGTTAAAACTGCGGTGGTGATGGTGTTAAAATTGCGATGGTAGTGGTAGTTGTCGTTATGATAGTGTTAAGATAGGGTGGTGGTAGCAGTGGTGATGGTAGTGGTGCTGTAGCAGTGTTAAACTATAGTGGTGGAGTGGTAATGGTGGTGGTGGTGGTGGTGATGGTAGTTGTAATGTGGTTCAAGTTAGTGGTGTAGTAACTGTTAGCTGTGGTAGTGGTGGTAGTAGCAGAAACAGTATATGTGATAGTAGCAGATACAGTATAGGTGGTAGTAGCACAGTATAGGTGTATAGTAGTACTAGCAACAGTGGTGGTGGTGAGAGTTAATCTAAGTGTTACCTATTGGTAGTTAGGATAACAGTATGGTTATAGAAGTGGTTGTGGTGGTATGGGTACAGTGTTAGCTATGGTGATAGTTGTATGGGGGTGTATAATGGGTGCTAGGGTATCGATAACAGTGATGCTTGCTGTAATAATAATAATAATAATAATAATAATAGCTGGGCTGGTATGGGTAGTAGTGCTATTGGTGGTGGTATAACGTCAATGATTTTGTGGTTGTAGCGGTAGTAGTCTGAGTATTGGGGTTGCTAGAAATAGATAGTAACAGTGGCGGATAGCGTTTCACAGTAGAATTTAGTACCGGCGGCGGTGGTGGTGGTGGTGGTAGTTGCAGTAGCACTGCTAGTGGTGATTGTAGTAGTAGTAGTAGTGGTAGTAGTAGTAGTAGTAGTAGTGGTGATTGTAGTTGTGGTGGTACTAAGGGATAGTAGAAGTAGTTAGTTTTACTATTGGCGGCAATGTTTTTTTGTTGTTTTTTTTCTAGTGATGGTGGTTGTAATCGAGAATAAATTATTCTCTCTGTTGGAGTCCAGCATCATCAATAATGTGTATGTGTTTGATTACACGGGTGTATATAATAAACACACGGGTATATATATAAACACGCGGGTACTTTGTGTGCGCGTCTTTTCTGTGTAGTATGTACAGCATGTGGGGAGTTAACACACACGTTATGCTTTTTGCCAACATGTGTATAGATGGATGGATATGTATATCTGTGTATATACATCCATATCTGTATATATATGTATATGAATATCTATCTATCTATCTATCTATCTATCCACATATATATATATGTATATATATAACATACATATATGTGAGTGTGTCTGTTTGTATACATATATGTGTGTGTGTATTTATGTGTATATGTATATTATTGTATATATGTGCGCATATGCATTTATACATACATGCACTGAGAGAGAGAGAGAGAGAGAGAGAGAGAGAGAGAGAGAGAGAGAGTTGTATAATGTTGTACATACAAAAACGTCTGTTTGACAATGTGTATGTATGTGTCACGCACAATGAGGCACAGTTCAGTTCGGTTCAATCTCACACAAAACTCCAACACTCAACCCCCTTTCATCACTATCCACACCGCGCCGTCAGCCACACAGACACACATAATATATATATATATATATATATATATATATATATATATGTTTGTGTGTGTGTGTGTGTGTATTACACTAGTAACATTACTTATTCAGAGAGAGTAATTACGTTATATCATTAGCATTTCACCATAACACACTAACTGACTACTCTAATCTAATCAACTGAAGAGATGAGGGCAGTAAGGGGTGGAGCGGGGTTTATAGTTGGAAGTTTTTAGAGAAAGTTTTTAGGTGTTGGCTTGTTATAAGAGAGAGAAAGCGAGAGGGAGAGAGAGCGTTACATTGATGTAGTAGCGAAATAGTAGTATGCAGTGATGAAGCTGGCAGCAAATAAATAAATAAATAGAGAGCGAAGGTTCATGCTACACGGAGCAAGAGGAAGGTAAAAGATAGGAGAGACATGACGAAGCAAAGGTAGCTAATGGCAGCAGAATTCGTTGATCTTGAAAGGTGTGTGTGTGTATATATATATGTGAAAGTACTTGTATATGTGCGTTCACACGCATAACACAGATATATACATACACACAGACATACATATATACGCAGGGGTACAAAAATTTTCTAGAGCGTCGTTACTACACGTAGCGCTGTTGTTTGTTACGCTGTAATAAAACTGTCCGATGGAATAGCAACTGGCTCACCACTGCGATCAACGATTGTCAACTTGTGCATGTGCAATTTAATAATCGGTTTTCAAAGAAGCAAGAAGATTGTAATTTATCCGTGTTATTGGCGAATGTATATAATCATGTATATAAACATTTCTGTGGTCACTTTTTGACATAGAGAAAGCCGGGATGTTATATATTACAGCGTGCATATTAATAATTCAAAGCATTGTATGTCTACATGTTCACAACACACAGACACATATTCATACATATATCAATACAATACTCATACATACACGTATACTTACATTATTCATATAGATATATACTTACGCATATACTTACGTATTATATATACATACATATATATATATATATATATATATATATATA
>NC_068995.1:49187298-49189841 GCF_001194135.2 Octopus bimaculoides | reverse complement strand
GGTAACATTTCACTTTACACATGAAACCTCTTCATCATATCTTGGCAGTTTCGTTCCTTCTTTTCCCCCTTCTCTCTCTCTCTCTTCCATTCTTTCGAGTATTTACACACACACACACACATACGCACACACACACACACGCACACACAGATACACAGGCAGAATGAATTTATCATGTGCATATTTGCATGTTGTTAACACATACTTCCAAGCAGTCCTTCATAATAGTAAACGCACGCAGACTCCAGAGATTATACACACAACACATAGCAGGGTAGAGAGACACGGGCGCTAACACACACACACACACACACACACACACACACACACACACACACTCGCACGCACATACGCAGATAAACATACCATGCACCATTAATCAGATTACGCGTCCAAAATTCAGCATCCCGCCCGACCCATAAATATACGTGGCATTATACATACATACATACATACATATATATGCATATATAAATATATCTGTGTGTGTGTGTGTGTGTATGAAATGAACACAAAAACCACATTCATAAGCTATACCTTACATATATTACTCGGGTAGTTAATCCAGCAGATCACACGAATGTGGCTCTATAAGTATTTCTGTATTTAGGCATGTGTGTGTGTGTATATATTTTTATTTGTTTCAGTCGTTTGACTGCGGCCATGCTGGAGCACGGCCTTTAGTCGAACAAATCGGTCCCAGGACTTATTTCTTTATAAGCCTGGTACTTATTCTGTCGGTCTCTTTTGCCGAACCGCTAAGCTACGGTGACGCAAACACACCAACATCTTACCAGACAGCCATATGTATGTATGTGTATGTGTGTGTATATATGCATGTATGTGTATATATATGTGTGTGTGTGTGTGTGTACACAATCACGCACTATTTAATACAGGTTTCAAACTTTGGTACAAAGTCCGTAAGCTGAGAGAAAAGGGGATAAGTCGATCAGATATATACACAATACTCTACTGGTACTTATTTTATCGATCCGTGATTGGATGAAAGATAAAGTCGAATTTGAATTCAGGACGTAAAAACAGATGAAATGCCGCTAAACATTTTGCTGAAGACTCTGCCAAGCACGCCTTGTAAGTATATTTGATACGAAATTGTTTTCGATTGCGAAGGAATAAAAGGATAAGGTGACTTTACCGTTGAAATTTGAACTCGGATCGTAAAGCTACTTACCTAGAGAAAATATTTAGCAATGTGACCCTGGATCTGTTAATCTTTATGGTCTCCTCTAATAATATTAATTGAACCGATACACGGCTACGACATGATCTTCTCTCTGAATCATAAATGACGTTGATCTACGGTTTAAATGTTCAAAGTTGAAATGCCTGATCAACAATTTTGTCGGCTCAGTTAAGGTTGATCTCACGTTAAGAGAAACAAAACAAGCAAGACAGTATCGTTGGTTGAAGGGGATTGGTGAAGCTTAGTTGATGATTCAATGAATCATCCGTCGTTGCCGCCTCTATTTGTGGTTTATATTAGCAATCAAAATGTGGGCAAGACTACGATAGAAGTACTGGTGTTGGTAGGGATGGTAATGAAGGTATTGCCCGGTGTGATTACCTGCGATTGAATGGTTTGCTCCGTGTGTATACACACACACATACACACACACAAACATACATACTTATATCTGAACATACTTTTATGCACCCGCACATACATACATACATACATACATACATTATGTTATATTTTATTGTATTTTTAATGTATTACACACACACACTCACACACCTAATTGTACACGCTCCATGTATCTCACACTACAAAATGCAATGCAATACAGTCAACCAACATATCTCTCTCTCTCTCTCTCTCTCTCTCTCTCTCTCTCTCTCTCTCTCTCTCTCTCTCTCTCTCTCTCTCTCTCTCTCTCTCTCTCTCTCTCTCTCTCACACACACACACACACTATATTTATTCTTGTCCTTTTTGTTATTCTCACTCTGTTGTTCATGTTGTTGTTTCTGGAATCTTTTATTGTTGTTTTCTGTTAGTCATTCCATTTTATGTCTGTGCATTCTGTCTATCTGTCTGTCTGTCTCTCTTTCTGTCTCACACACACACAAATGTATATATAATGTATATATATAATTTACGTATATATAAAATAAAATAGGCAGTTATTTTTAGATCGTCTTCCACTTCTACCAGCTTTATAAGAAGTTCTCCCCCCTTTGTCTCTCTCTAATTGCCTCTGCATGTACTACACACGCTGTTCTGATGCATACATACGTACACATTCGTGTATGTATATATACATAAATGTATACAATGTGTGTATGCGTGTGTATATAACCATCGCTATTGTATGTTTTTGGTACCATGCTCTTTCTTTGGTTTATATATTATTTCCTCACAGTCAGTCGCTTTTTATTTAGAGAGAGAGAGAGAGAGAGAAAGAGTGTGTGTGTGTTGCCCTGTTTCTTTCCTTTTACTCCCATGACTGACATTCAACTGTGTTTCTCTTTCTGCGACATTGTTTAGCGTAGCAAATACACAAAACCGCCGACTCAC
>NC_068995.1:49186360-49187151 GCF_001194135.2 Octopus bimaculoides | reverse complement strand
CTCTCTCTCTCTCTCTCTCTCTCTCTCTCTCTCGGTGCCTCTCATTCTTCCGCTCATTCTTCCATCTCTGTAGATCAAGAACCAAAATCTTCAAGAGTAACAAAACCATTGAATCCGATCGAATAACGAAAACAAAGCTTAACTGCTTCGGGTGGATGGATAGGTGTGGTTGCTAGGTGGGGTGGGGTGGGGTGGTGTCTGTCTCTTTGAACGGGTGATTGTTAGATTGCGAAGACTAGAAAGCTACGTATATATTGCTCTCTCTCTCTCTATATATATATATATAAATTGTTGGCGAGAAAGCATAATGCTATGAATAGTGGCATAAAGAACTCGCTATAGATTCTACGAAAGTGGGTACGATCCTACAAATCTGGGGTACAATTCTACGGAATTCGTGTCGTTTCTTGCGCATGTGTGGAATGGATGAGACATATTTAAAAAAGCAGTGAATATATATATATATATATATATACGATACATTGTACTTTATCTAGTCTTCGTGGTTATTTGTATGAACACTGAATATCCGGGTGGACTATAATATACAGTTAGGGGTACGTGTGGTAATGATGTTCTGGCGGTGGTGCATCTCCGTCGCTAGACAATGAGGATTCAGTTTGTTCGATCAACTGAGTTACCTGCTCCTGAATTATCGTGCAGATAATGAGCATATCTGCAAACATGTCATCCCTTAGCATAATTCTCGGGTCGAAGCTGCGTTACATCAACGACTTGGCACTTTTTGAGTCGAGTCACGGGTGCCAGCTACTCTTTCTATAAAGTTTCCG
>NC_068995.1:49183120-49185814 GCF_001194135.2 Octopus bimaculoides | reverse complement strand
ATATATATATATATATATATATATATATATATATATATATATATACACTCTGTATCTTCATGTCTGTATTATCGTTTAATCCGAAGTCTGCAGTGAAACTTTCACAATCGCATCTTTATGCCAGCGTTAATCCTCATATCCTTGTCTGTTTACGCATTATATACCCAAGATAGGACTCGCACGAGTAATCTTCATCGCTTAAACTAAAATCATTGATGTTGGCATCCTGTGATATACCAAAATTCTGCGACGAACCGATCTCCCGTCTGGGAGTGGAGTGAGGTTAAATTCATAAAACTGGCCTTATGAATCTATGACTAGGGAAAGACTTTTTTTTTTTTTTTTTTTTTTTTTTTTTTTTTTTTTTGTCATATCAAATAGATTGGAATTTCTAACATAGAGTACCACCCATAACTTGGCCAGAAATTTTGTGGAGAGAGTTGGCGACTAAAGTTGAGTTAAATATCCACCCCGAAATAAATTTTAGGAAGCAAAGCTGGCCACAGCGGGATTCGAAACCAGGTCATGAAGGACCGTGAATAGCTACCTACCAAGCATGTCCAATACGCGAACGAGTCTACCAGTCCACGACACTAATTGTTGATGTAATAAACATAGTAAATATACAATTATGTACTTAATCCTGCCCTATCCAAGTTAAGTTCATTGCATACGTGTGTGCGTGTCCTTCCATTTTATCCGTCGATGGGCGTTTTGCTTGATCCAATAGGCAATTCTTTACCATTTAATAACAGCTATTTCTATGTTCAAAACTGTTTTACTATAACTAAAGTGTGTCTTTATAATTTAACTAACGATAAAAAAAAACAAAAACAACAACGTTAGTGAAGGATTAAAAAGAAAGCAACCAATAAATAAAAGCTTTTTGTAAAGAGTTAGTGGCGGGAAGGGGAAGTCACTGACGTACAATAAAAGGAAAGTCATGATGTCACGCATGTATTTCTTATAGACATCATCATCATCGTCGTCGTCTTCTTTATCATTCGGATTATCATTCTCATCGTTTGCATAAATGTTACTGGGATTTTTTTTTCTTGTATTTTTGACATGGCGCAAAAGCAGAAAGAAAATCAATAAAAATAGACAAAATATATTATATTTGTTTGCAAACTTAACAAGTCTTTATTTTGAAAGAAGCAGACGATAGAGAAAAAAAATAATCAAGAGAGAGAACAAGCAAAACAAAATGGCGCTTGATGGGAATAAGTAGCTGAGATATATATATATATATATATATATATATATGGAAAAAGGGGTGTGTGTGTGTGAAGATAATGAAGATTGTGGCGATTATTATTATTATTATTACTAATATGTTTATTTTTTCGTCAATTAATGAAGTGATACATCGACATAGATGCAATTATGTACACTAGTGTGTGTGTGTGTCTTAAGTGTGAAAATATGGCCACTAGAGAGAGAAGAGAGTGTGATGAGATCTTGTTCTTATTATAATTTCTGCTATACTGTGCTTTTTCTTTTTGTTTGTTTTTCTTGTTCTTGTTGCTGTTATGGTTCCTAATATTGGTCTTTGTTTTGTTTATGCCGCCGCTTCTGCTGATACGAAAATACTTTTCTTCTAAACAAAGGAAACTTGACATTATTACACTGAAAGATTTCAGACGGCAGCAATTTGTTCCAAACTGTGCCATTTTTTTTCCATCTGTCTACTTCTGTGCATATATACACTAACCTTCTTATACGTTCTTATAAACATGCATGTTCGATAATCTTTGTGAAATCTCTCTGTATCTCTAATACGAAATTAGATTTAAAAACAAACACACAAAAGAAACAAGATGCATATTACTTAGAACCAAGACACCACAGGGTTCATGTGTGTTCTTGTGTGCATTCTTCAGAGGGTCGTATTTTTTTAGTTTCCTTTCCAACTTTTAACTAGTCTTGGAAAGCCAGCTTCTACGTCAACCATGATCGTCTATGGTAAGGAACTCTGGGCATTGGTACTGACCATGTTTGCCAATCAGACCTTTTAGGCACATTGCTTGCTTGCACACATCTATGACAAATGTGTGTCGTCAATTGTTAGGGCTATTACGCATAACTTGCTTGTAATAGATTCCATAAGATTTGTACCTTTGGTGGCCCAAATGTAAATTGGTTTCAGACATCCAGTAAAGATAATTATCCTTTGATATAATGTGATGTGATGTGTCTGCGTGCGTGCTTGTGTGTGGGGATAGAAGGATATTGATGGCTGTATATCTTTTTTCTTTTGTAATAAATACGAACTTTGGTGATGGTGGACATGTGACAAACCTTATCAACTACCACCAGCACCACCACCACCACTATCTACTACTACTACTACTACTACTACTACTACTACTACTACTATTACATTCCTCAATCCCTCGATCTGTACAGTTATTTAATTTCTTCCTTTTTCTTTCTCTCTTTTCTGTCTTTCTTTCAAGCTTTCTTAACATAAAACCCTCTCAAAGACTGGCACCTGAGAACTCAACCACATTCATTCATTCATTCATTCATTCATTCATTCATTCATACCCACGTTGAACCAGCGCGCGCGCGCACATACACAGAGACACACATTCGCCTCCTTCACACACAATCAACAATCTCTTTCTCTCTCTCTCTCTTTCTCTCTCTCTCTCTCTCTCTCTCTCTCTCTCTCTCTCTCTCTCTCTCTCT
>NC_068995.1:49181966-49182398 GCF_001194135.2 Octopus bimaculoides | reverse complement strand
ATATATACACACGTACACTGAAACGTGTGTGTGTGTGTCTATATGTATATATATATATATGTATATGTGTATACATATATGTACATGTGTATACATATATGTACATGTGCATAAATATAAATGTATTTATGTATTTGTATATATCTATATGTATGTATATATACGTATGTATAGAAATATGTTAGTGTGTATATATTGCTATGTATATATATATATATATATATATGTATATGTGCGAAACTAGCTGTATTCATGTTGCATATGAACACGTGTATATATGTATGCATAGACATGTGTAAATTGACACGCACACCTGCTGAATATACCGCAAGTAAACAGGCTTTCTGCACATTTGGTATAAATGAAAATCAGGCGTAAATGTCCCTTCACTCCCAAAAAACACGCTGCTGTATATGTGCGTTTATGTATATA
>NC_068995.1:49180797-49181956 GCF_001194135.2 Octopus bimaculoides | reverse complement strand
ATATATATTTACATTTATATATATGTGCATATATATATATATAGGTGTGTATGTATATCTATATGTATATATATATATATATTAATATATGTATGTGTATATAAGGACTTGTGCGAGCAATATGTACAGGATATAACATATGTGTTTATGGAATGCGAGAATGCTTTCTTTATTTTACATTTGATTATTGTCTGGTGGGCGAATGTGTATGTGTATGTGTGTATATATATACATATATACATACACACACACAACACATGCAGACATATGTTGTATATAATAGAGAGGATGTAGATTTCCTTGCGATAACCGAATAGGGGCTAGATGGCTGGTGATTTAATAATATAGGTTAACCCATATTAAGGCTTGGGTGTGTTGGAAAGAACGCGTCTCACTGCATGCGGCGGCTCAAGAGACTCTGCAAGTCGGAACAATGAACTGTCGTTTTCTCATCTGAGTTATTTTCTTGTAGTTTGCCGGCTGAGTGATGTTTGACACTAGACTGAGCATTTCAATGTCCTCAAGCCACACGCACCATCAGTGCTAAATACCGAGTGTCCATACCAACATTTATCACACACATATATATGCATATATATATAATACAAAGAATATATATGCATGTATACACACATATATGTATATACTTACATCTACATGTGTATATAGATACATATCAGGGTACAGGACGTTAGAACAATGAACTACAGACAACGGAACGAACACATAGGAAAACAGAAAGCCACTTGGAATTATTCATCAGCTGCCTCTATTCTAACTAGACGTTTCGAAGATAATATATATATATATATATATGGCGTTATTTCTTTGATGGAATGAGGATTTGTGGTGGGGGGGTGGCAGCCATATTGGTGGTGGTAGTGTTAGTAGATGTAGTAGTAGTAGTAGTTGTTGTTGCTGTTGTTGTTCTTGTTATCGTTGCTGCCGAAGTATTTTATTTTATTTTATTTTATCAATTTTTTTTTTTTTTTGGTTGACATTGCTTGTTGCTATGGTTGCTGTGGCTATCGTCGTCGTTGTTGTTGTTGTTGTTGTTGTTGTTGTTGTGATGCTCCTTTCTTATTGCTGCTGCTTCTGCTGCTGTTGTTGTTTGTGTTGTTGTTGTTGTTGTTGTTGTTGGTCGTCGTTGTGTTCTTAA
>NC_068995.1:49173297-49178297 GCF_001194135.2 Octopus bimaculoides | reverse complement strand
AATCCAGGTTGCTTAACAAACATTATACACTTTTTAATTTGCTTAGCTTTTTAACCCTAGCCATATTACAGGTATTAATCTCGTTTCGTAGATCAGATTCCTCTCCAATTAAACAAAAGCCTTGCTCTATATATGTACACTACCAACAAACAGATGGGTAAATCAGCAAAAATGTTTAAGCTTGCTTCCCTAACTACATGTTTCCGGGTTCAGTCCCACTGCGTGGCACCTTGGGCAAGTGTCTTCTACGATATAGCCTCGGGCCGACCAAAGCCTTATTGAGTGGATTTGCTAGATGAAAACTGAAAGAAGCCCGTCGTATATATATATATACGTGTGTGTGTGTGTACGTATTTGTGTGTCCGTGTTTGTCCCTCCACCATCGCTTGACAACTGATGTTGGTGCGTTTACGTCCTCTTAACTTAGCGGTTCAGCAAAATAGGCCGATAGAATTAGTATTACGCTTACAAAGAAAATAAGTCCTGGGGGTCGAAACAAGTAAAAAAAATAAAAGTATACTGGGGGGTGGGGGCGATTCATTCGACCAGTAATTCTTCAAGGTGGTGCCCCAGCGTGGCCGCCTTCTAATGCCTGAAACATATAAAAGGTAAAAAAAGATTAATCCCATTGAGACTTGTTGGGTAAACTACAATGAACCAACCGACTAACCAGCCAACCAGCCTTCCAGTTTGGGATGGGAAGGTCTGAAAAGACCATTGTTACTTGTTGCGCCCTCATCCTCATCCTATTCCTCTTCTTGGCTAATTAAATAATTAAAACCAAGAATTACTTATTGATTGTCAGTTCACTTAATGACTTCATCTAAAAGACACGGCAACAAGCAAAGTAATGCGGGTTCGTATCCACCTGCCTACTTTCGATTATCCTTAAACACACACACACACACACACACACGCTGTACTCTAAAGCTAACAATAGAGTACGGTACCGGGTGGTGACCTGACCTCACAGTGCAATATGGGTGTTGCTTTCAATATTCAACACCCGTATGTCGACCTCGATATTAAAATGTTCATCGCTTCATCATTATCGAGCTTGTTGTTTCTCAGTCTGTCTGTGTGTCTTATTGTTTAATATCTGCTGCTAATCCGGGTTCCATCCCGGATCAAATTAAATTGCTCTCTTTTGCACACCACCCCGTACTCTTTCTTGTCCCCCTCTCATTATTTAGTATCCCCCCTCTCTCTCTCTCTCTCCCTCACTCTTTCCATTCCTCTCTCTACAATAGTTTTGTCTTTTGTTCTTAACCGTTTTAAGATGATTTCTCATTTACACAATCATCCAGCTGACGATACCAGTAATTTCTTACGGAGTAAACATATATGAAGAATAATGTCTTACTCTTTAACCAAACAGCTATATATTAAGTTACTCGACTGGTTTTGTCTTGCAGTGGGACGGGCACACACTCGCACATACGTGTGTCTGTATACACACACACACATATTATACACGCGCGCTCACAACGATGGGATTCCACACAGTTTCTATCTACCAGATTCACTATCAAAGCATTGATCGGCCAGAGGCTATAGTAGAAGGCCCTTGCTTGAAGGGGCTAATTTATGGGACTGAACCTGTAACCACTTGGTTGCGAAGCGAACTTCTTAACTACATACAATGCAGCCTCCTCGCCTGCCCCTGACTTGAATCATTTTATCTTATCGACACTCTAAGAACGATGGAAAATATAGCAATAACAATATTGACCTAATCTAGATTTGAACGTAAAACGTTGTTTATTGTCATGACTCTACCGATACCGCCACCATCTGCCAATTTGCTATTTGTCAAAGACAGTCATGGATAACTTGTCACACCCGGGGCTTTCTGCATGGCGAGCCTATTTCTCCATATTTTTTATGTTTTTAGTAGTACGGGCCCGCCTAATAATGAACCATGCTGCACGCGGCCCGCTTCTCGAAAAGGGTGTCCAAACTTGGTCCAAGATGGAAGCACAGTAGTCGCACAAATTTGCATTTTCTCATCGTCATAACTAACACTAACGTTGCTAGAAACTTCGATACCAGTTGCATACTAAGGATTGCTCTCGCCCGAACGAGGCTACCCCTCCTGTACTCCCCCACTCGGTCCTTCATATAGGCGTGGTGCTGCTGTACCCGATGTATGAAAGCACTTTTATTAATTTGTAGCACAACTCCAAATGTCAACTTAACCCTTACCAATTTATTATTTTTCTTCTTATACTGTGTGTGTGTGTGTGTGTGTGTTTGTTAGTGAATGGCTGTTTGGGGGGTGATGGGGGGTAGAGTGAGGTGTAAAAAGGAATGGGTACACATATCTCCCTCACACATACACACATACATATATACACATACATGTATATATAAATATACACACATATATCTATGTGTGCGTGTGTAAAATATGCGTGCACACGTACGTTTATGAATATATGCAAACACATACACACAAATATATAATTATGTTATATACATATACACACATACATACATAGACACACACACACACACACACATATATGTATATATGAAAAAATATATATGTGACATACTATACCCCAATCTTCTCATCTTTGCTCCACCCTGTCTCCCTCTCATTCACACTCCCTTTCTTTTCTCTCTTCTCCCTCCCTCTCTCTCTCTCTCTCTCTCTCTCTCTCTCTCTCTCCCTGTCGCACCCTCACCCTTTCTCTGTGTAACATTAAACGAGATGCTTGTGAAACGTATCTCACCACAAGAGAACAAGCACCAACAGCCCAACTTAACCCCTCACAGTTTTTTTTATCCATCCTGCTTCTTGTTCTTTTCTAAACTAATTCCTGCCTCACCCTTCACCCTTCCCAGTGGCCCTCAACACACTCAGCAAGTCACTCTCTCTCTCACCTTCCCCCTCTCCTTGACACACACACACACACATACGCACACACACACACACACGCATTAGCTGTTTCTCTTGTCTTAACCTTCAGATTTACTTAGCAGTAATTTGTACTTATGTAAGGTTAATGGCGTATGTTACATACGCATACATTTTCTCGACCTTATGTCTAAGTGTGCGTGTGTGTGTGTGCATATGAATATAAATATGATGTGAAATGAATAAACACACTTGTGAAAAAAAACGAAAAAAATAGACGCCGTAGGCGAAAAAAAACTGCTGAAAATTATCTTACCTATCGCTCAAGATATCTATCCATCTATCTATCTATCTATCTATCTATCTATATATATATATATATATATATATGTACACACATATATTCTTTTATTTGTTTGAGTCGTTTGCGGCCACGCTTGAGCAACGCTTTTTTAGTCGAACAAATCGACCCCATGACTTGTTCTTTGGGAGTCTTTAGTCTTTCGGTCCCTTATGCCGAACCGCTAAGTTACGAGGACGTATACACAACACCATCGGTTGTCAAGCGATGGAGGGGGTGGGCACAAACACAAACATACATACATAAAAATATGTATAGATATATATATATATATATGTGTGTGTGTGTGTGTGTATGTATGTATTCATATATGTATGTATACATACATATATGTATACATAATAATCCTCTCTATTATAGTCACACGACCTAAAAAAATTGAGGGAGGGGGTATAGTCGATTACATCGACCGCAGTACACAACTGGTACTTAATTTATCGACCCCGAAAGGGATGAAAGGTAAAGTCGACTTCGGCGGAATTTGAACTCGGAACGTAAAATATCGATAAGCAATTTCGTCCAGCATTCTAACGATTCTGCCAGCTCGCCGCCTTCTTAATAATAATAATAACAACAACAACAACAACCTTTGGAAACATGGGTGTTTTGCTCAACATCCTTAAACAAACCTTATTCAGGGACCTTTTGAGCGGGATGGGCTACTCGACCTGAAGAAAATTCTAACTGGGCCCCACCTGCGAGGTCATGCGCTGTTTATCTTGATATGAGATCACCATATCGCGTACATAGTTGTGATGCATGTGCCTGGTGTACCCTTATCAGACGGGTAGTCATGATGGGTATATTGGGCTTCGTATATTTGTACCCCAGTGTCACTTTGATGGCATGCACTGCTCTCTCACTCAATAATAATTATAATAATCCTTTCTACTAAAGGCACAAGGCCTGAAATTTTGGCGGAGGGGACTAGTGGATGGATTAGCTCGGCCTCAGTGCATAACTGGTACTTTAGTTTATCGACCCTGAAAGGATGAAAGACAAAGTCGACCTCGGTGGAATTTGAATTCTACGCAAGGACGGATAAGATACCGCTAAGCATCTCCCCCCGGAATTCTAACGATTTCTGCCAGCAGCAGCTCAAAGCGCCTGAATAGTAAATAACAAGAAACATCTCTCTGCTTGATCTTAGCCGACCCCTATGTTATTTCGTATTGTGTAGGGGTTAATATCAACAACAACAACAACAGCAGCAGCAGCAGCAGCGAACGACTCCTGCAACAATAGTTGATTCTTGAGTTACTTAATAACAGCCACGAACACAAGAAAATACCTCCGTTCCAAAAAACACCCCAGTTCCTTTTTAGCTACCAACCAAAAAAGGGGTGAGACCTGGGTGTACTTAACGTGTTTTCACTTTCATTCCCTCATCTCTCGTTTTCTTTCTTTCTTTCTTTCTCTATTTCTTCTGTTCCTTTCTCTTCTATATTCTTCTCGCTATTTTTCCTTCCACCCGATTGTGTGTGCATTTTTGTCGCTACCCCCTCTCTAAGCATAAGAGATAGTCTCTCTCTCTCTATCGTTTGCCTCTCTTTTCTTCTCGTGTTCTCTCGGTGCTTATAACACTTGTATTAAGCACGCATGAACACTTAAAAATAAATAGATAAATAAATAAATACGCCCACACTCATATACATACACACACACATCCATCCATCCATCCATCCATCCATCCATCTATCTATCTATCTATCTATCTATCTATCTATCTATCTATCTATTTCTATATATCGGTGTATTTAATAACGTATATGTACG